>NC_079168.1:85569020-85806520 GCF_947568905.1 Ostrea edulis | reverse complement strand
AGAGGCATACATTTTGTTTCAAATCCCCTTATATAATTACATGTATTTATTTAGAATGTTTTCTTAGTTTCCAGGATTAAAGCAGCCAGTAGATGAGACTATCATATCAAAAATACATTTACTTGTTCACGAGGGCACACAAAGCGTTGATGAAACAAAAAGACATTTCCGTCTGTTTGTAAAGGATACTATTTCACCAGGGAACACCATCTCAGAATTTAACAGATGCTTTTACCCCGCCAATAAGGATGTAAGAAATCACATTTACAGGGCACCGAGATTTTGCCAGTAAGTTCTAATTTTTTTTTCCTCAGGCTCAAATGTGCTTTTCTGATCAAAATTTGTTAGTTGTCTGTCGTCGGCATAAACTTTTCACATTTTCATCTTCTTCTCCAGAACCACTGAGCCAATTTCAACCAAAACTTAGCACAAAGGGGAGATAATCACAAAATTAGGGTGGGGTCATTTAAAAATCTTCTCAAGAACCACTGGGCCAGAAGAGCTGAAATTTACCTGAAAGCTTCCTGACGTAGTGCAGATTCAAGTTTGTTCAAATCATGGCCCCTGGGGGGTAGGATGGGGCCACAAGTGGGGGGGGGGTCAAAGTTTTACATACAAATATAGGAGAAAGCTTTAAAAATCTTCTTCTCAAGAACCATTGGGCCAAAGAAATTGACATTTACATGAAAGCTTTCTGACATAGTGTAGATTCAAGTATGCAAAGGGTAGTTTGGGCCATAATAGGGACTAAGGTTTTACATGGAAATATATATGGAAAGTCTTCAGATATGGGCCAAAGTGACTCAGGTGAGCGATATGGCCCATGGGCCTCTTGTTACAAATCATGACCCCTGGGGGTAGGATGGGGTCACAATAGAGACCAAAGTTTTACATGCGAATATATAGGGAAAATCTTTAGAACTGGACCAGGGTGACTCAGGTGAGCGATGTGGCCCATGGGCCTCTTTGTTAACCTATATCTTTTATTTGTGTGAAGATATTCAAACATTAAGAACAGACATATATATATATATATAAATCTTTTTTTCTTTCATTTTTTCATCCAGGGTAGTTTAGAACTGTGTGCATTGGTTTTGGAAGAATTTGGGCTGTTTAGGCTAAAATCTATTATGTAAGTTAATCTTTGTGATGCACAAATTCCATATGGTCATTTCAAATAGTCAACATTGCTTCTATTTTCAATCTGAAATTCTACATGTATTTTGTTTGAGAGATGAAAACAATCCTCGAAACATTATCACCGTTATCTTTAATTTTCCATCATACTTGTGTCAAAGAGTTGAACTTTCTTTACCAGTAATTTTATATTGACTTCGCATTGTGTGATATATAAAGTTTTTATGATTTTATTTTCTGTCTAAGATATTCAATATTTAAAGGAAAAAGATAATGGTAGGAGATGGTAGGATAAATTCTAATTATTCAGAGAAACGTGATAAATACTGTGTTTGAGCTTATATACATGATATACTCGATAACACAATAGAAGAATACAATTTACTAGTTAAACGTTGATAGGATACTAAATTTAGGATGAGCCAATAAGATTATGTCTTGTTTTTCATGTTACAGGATTGGACAGAATATGAACACACACATCCAATACTTCAAAGATATTATGTTTGTGGAGGCAGAGATTTTGATTGCATCCACTGTTTAGAATACATCCTTAAGGGAAGCAGACTGCCGCCTTTACCCAATGATATAATGATTAATCATAACTATATCTGTTTTGTACCAAATAGAAAGAGCATTGATTCAGGTCATTTTCAAATCCACTGGCATACATTGTACTATACATGCAACCTTTTCAAACTTTACATTTAAGATTTTATAAAGGAAATATCTTAATGTTTCACATGTTTACCTTTCACTGTGCTATGTAATTCATTATACCTGCCATTATGCCAGTCTTCCTGAACATAATTTGTTTTCTGCAATTCCATTGGCCAAGAGGCTTAATCCTGGGTTATCAGATTGAGCATTTATATTTAGTATCCCATTGATTTTGTCAGCCGTATATAAAGAGGTGACTCAGATTTACTCACTCTGCTAGGTTAAAGAACTCTAAGGTTTATACTTTTCACATGAATTTCGTGTTCGCCTCTTATCTTTTACATAGAGTAGGAAATGAACATAACATTGAGTTAGGGAACTATTTAGATTTTACATTATAATATGTAAATACCTTAGCAGAGTCAATTTACTTGGTTCAGGGTAGTATCAGATATTACTTTTTCAGAGTTTAAGTGTTTAGACTATCTCAATGTTTCTATAGTTAGCCTTGTCCTATGTTACTTTTAGATGTATGGAAGCCTTTTAGTGTTATAACACTATATTTATGCCCCCATTCAAAGAAGAGGGGCATATTGGTTTGCACCTGTTGGTCGGTCGGTAGACCACATGTTGTCCGCTTAATATCTTAAGAACCATTCACTTGATCGTAATATATTTCATATGTGGGTTGGTTATGAAAAGAAGAGGACCCCAATTGTTTTTCAGGTCGAAATGTCAAGGGTCAATCTACTCTGGACATAGGAAGACACTGCCTGCTCAATATCTTGAGAACCCTTTGCTTGACAGACATCAAACTTGGTACACTGGTACATCTCAAGGAGTAGATTTGAGGTCATATGGTCAAAAGTCAAGGGGTAAACTGGACATAGTAATATAAGTTGTCTCTTATGTTTTAAGAATTATTTGCTTGATTGACACCAAACCTGGTACAGCATAAGGAGTAGATGACCCCTATTGATTTTTAGGTCACTTGGTCAATCCACTCCTGACATAGGAAGATATTGTTTGCTCAATATTTCGAATTGATGATACTACTATCAATCAAATTATGCATGTGTATAACCCTTTTCAATTTTGCACCATGGGGGCTTATATGTTTTACAAACACCTCATGTTTTATAGTTTGTGAAAGCTTGTTAGGGTCATAACTTTAGATTTTCTTATTATGGTACTTGCCCGTCAGAGACTGGACATATTATGGTATGGTGTTGTCTGTCCGGACCTTGTAAGATGGGATACAGACTGAACCGTAAGCTCCAGAATCTTACAACTTGGTACATTTGATCACCATAAAAGGAAGATGCTTATTGTTTTTTAAGGTCAAGGTTGTAGGTTCACTTAATAGGAAAACCTTGTTTGAGAAAATTACAGATTCTTGAACTGAGTATTTTGAGGAAACATTACATAGAAAGTACATGATTTGTCAAATTTCTCCCAATATTCAACTGAGAACCTTATTCTGCAGAGTATTTGTATGGGTATGGAAAATGTGTATGTGGCTATGATTTTGATTTTTGTTTAATTTTTTTTTTTTTTTTGAAAATTACAGGTTTAACCGAGTCAGTTTTTGAGGAAATATACATGTATTAAATAAATGACGGTTTGACCTTTTAACTCCTCTCACAGTTTTGAAGCTAGGGTCTTTATAAATAACTTCTTTGGTGTGTTAGAATATTTACAGATTGTTGATCATGGTCAATTTTGGGGAAATATTTTCCGCAGAGCTCTAGTTGTCTATCTACCGGCCTCCTGTCACTTTTAAGTTTAGGAGCTTTTATTCATGGAAAGAAAGTATGTGACAGCCTGATGATGGCTGATACTATTTAAAGCCTTTTTATACGCCCGTCTTAAGACGGGACGTATTATGGTATGGCGTTCATGCCCGTCCGTCTGTTAGCTTTTTCGTGTCCGACCCGTAACTTAAATACTACAAGGCCTAGAATCATCAAACTTTGTCTGTAGATACATCTTGGGTAGAAGGTGTGTCGCACATTAAAACCAGGTCACTGTGACTTTTCATTAAGAAGATATGGCCATATATGGCAAAAACTTGTCCGGCTCATAACTTGAAAACTATTAGACCTAGAATCACCAAAATTGGTCAACTAATGCATCTTAGGTAGAAGGTGTGTCGCATCCTACTTTAATGTCACTGTGACATTTAATTAAGGTGATATAAATAAAAATGTTTTAATGGGTACAATCTATACTGTTAACAATATGTGACGGGCGTATCATGTGCCGTGGCGGTGCACTTTATTCTAGAAATGGCATCAGAAAAACACCCTATGTAACCTTTTCTGCTTGTACTCATTTATTTTTATTGGAAAACTTATTACTTGTTATCAGCTACTCTAAAACAATATTGACTTGTGCTATAATAAATTTGTAAACTTTACAAGTCTTTTCATTTCAAACAAGGTGTTGAACAAGTTGTTGAACATCATCTGGAATTCACAACCAAACAGGTACAACATGGAAACAGTGTGTTCCATGATTTCTGTAGTGTAACAAGTCCAGCTGATCCCAAGTACACTGTACTATTGACAACGATTGTTTTTGATAAGCACAATAGAAGTTCTACTTTGGGAGAAGCTATAATTATTTTAGTCCTAGCATACACTGCTTCCTGTTAGAGTTAGGGTGCTGTATAACTTGGTACCTCTTTGAGATAAAATGCTTTATCATCAAATCATAAAGCATCTTCCCTCTAACAGATACCAGATTATAAAGCACCCTCCCTCTAACAGGTACCAACTTATAAGGCACTCTCCCTCTAACAGGTACCAGATTATAAAGTACACTACCTCTAACAGGTACCAACTTATAAAGCACCCTCCCTCTAACAGGTACCAGATTCTATAAAGTACCCTCCCTCTAACAGGTACCAACTTACAAAGCACACTTCCTCCAACATGTACCAGATTATAAAATATCCTCCATTTATAATCTGGTACCTGTTAGAGGGAGGTTGCCTTTTAAGATGGTACCTGTTAGAGGGAGAGTGCTTTATTAGTTGGTACCTGTTAGAGGGAGAGTGCTTTATAATCTGGTACCTGTTAGAGGGAGAGTGCTTTATAAGTTGGTACCTGTTAGAGGGAGGTTGCCTTATAAGTTGGTACCTGTTAGAGGTAGAGTGCTTTATTAGTTGGTACCTGTTAGAGGGAGAGTGCTTTATAATCTGGTACCTGTTAGAGGGAGGTTGCCTTATAAGTTGGTACCTGTTAGAGGTAGAGTGCTTTATTAGTTGGTACCTGTTAGAGGGAGAGTGCTTTATAATCTGGTACCTGTTAGAGGGAGAGTGCTTTATAATCTGGTACCTGTTAGAGGGAGAGTGCTTTATAATCTGGTACCTGTTAGAGGGAGAGTGCTTTATAAGTTGGTACCTGTTAGAGGGAGGTTGCCTTATAAGTTGGTACCTGTTAGAGGGAGAGTGCTTTATAATCTGGTACCTGTTAAGAGGGAGAGTGCTTTATAATCTGGTACCTGTTACAGGGAGGTTGCCTTATAAGTTGGTATCAGTTTTCAAACAACAAATATGTAAAAGTCTTGATATCCTCTATGGAAAATAACATTTCAAGTTGATTTAAAGTGTACACATTGTTAATTGTAATTAAGCGTATTTCATACCAATGTGCTGTCACAACATTCTGTGAAATTATGAATAGTACGACGTTCTAATGGTGTATCAAGATTTTAAAATATTCTGCCCGAAATTTGTACATCAATGATTTAGAAATATCAGTCTAATACTTTGGGGAGGTTGTGATGCTAATACATCCATTATAACACACGGTACCTAATATGCATTAAAAAAAATTATATGTTTATGCATAGAATTACCATTTTTCTCAATTCACTGCAACAGTGTATCATTCTTGTTAACAATGTAGATTATTAATATTTGTCAGGGTTTTTTGATACTTGCTTATGTAATATATGTCTCTTGATTTAGACGCGAGTTGTGTCGAAAATCTGAGTTTTAAATAATCAACAGTGTTGTGCTTCTCATTTTTAGAACCGATTGATTTGAATATGATTGAAAGTATTCATGTTTCCTACGTAATTGATAATAAATATACATGTGTTTGCCAACCACAATGGAGCTCCAACAGGACCTATTTTACCTAATATTGGTCTATCAAGAAATAAGTATAAAAGAATTGACACACGACGATTATTCGTACGAATCATTGTGAATTATAAATTGGCACGAGGGATAACTCGTACCTACATAAGATGAGATAACTCGTGGTCGTCACCCTGTAAGCGGTACCAGATAGCCTCGACCATTGATCACTGTTCGTTATCTTCACCTTTCATTCATATAAATATCTTTTTTTATAGGACTTGAAATTTTGTTGTGAAGGGGGACATTGGGTATCTATAGCTAGTGTATGGTTAAATATCTAAAAACGCATCTCATTTACTGTCCAGTCAAAATAACCGAAACAAATGTTTAATTTGTTTTTCTTTGTATGAGAATACGAAAACCAATACAAAGTTTGCAAATGGTCCCATAAAGCATTTACGAGATTTTTTGTTTGTTATCTGTGTTAGTATCTATGAAAACGCTAAAGGGTCTCTTCATCCCAAAAATTCAACATAGCGATTAGAAAGTATTATTCAAACCGCCAAAAATGAAGTCAATATAAAATTTCTGGCTTCTGGACGATTGTTTTACGATGATTATTAAGACTGTTAGTTGTTGTAAAGAAGACGAAAAAATTTTCATTTCGTGATCCAAACAAATGAATAAGTGATGATTTCGTTTCTTGAATTAAAAAAACCAAAACAACAACCAAAATAAAAAACAAAAACAAAAACGAGTTCTCGTTCTAAAAAATTAACATGGTTTTCATTTATCGTTTTATAATGCATGTATGTAGGTAGTCTAATTGTAAAACAATGGTTTTTCAAAATTTCATAGCTAAGTCGGAATAAAACTTGAGCGGAAAAACAGGCTAGGCTAGATACAAATTCTATCGAGAATAAAGATATACAAAGGGCGGGTTCAGGAATTGAATTTAGGGGGGGGGGCAACTTCACGAGTCAGGGGGTCTGGGACCGCCTTAATTAAGGCCCCCAGAGGGTCCAGCTCCGACAAAGCCCCCAAAAGCTCAGGCCAGACTGGATTTTATAAGGCTTGAAATATGTCTCCTGTGTACGTCATTTTTACTACTTTCTGTAATATTTTAAACGAACTATAACTTCTCCCAGTAAAAGTAACAATACATCAAAACATAATTTCATTTATCTCTCAGAAAGTGGGGAAAAGGATTCCTTCTTATATTGTGGGTTGGGTTTTTTTTTTTTATATATATATAAATAAGAGACCATGATTTACCTTGTATTTGAAAACTAGTACTACAAGTGCAGTGTACTTCATTTTGAATTAATTCATGAATAACTTAAATTTTCTTTAACTGAAAATGGAGAGAGAGAGAGAGAGAGAGAGAGAGAGAGAGAGAGAGAGAGAGAGAGAGAGGTTCTGACCTATTCTCTACAAAGGTTACTGTGAGGGGAAAATAGAGTCCTTAAGATTTAGAATTCAATAATGCGTTTAATTATTAATTAGCAAGAGGGAATATTCAATATTTGGTAAGTAATTTAACAAAATTTTAGAAATGTTTGTACACAAAGCAGTTAACTTCTGGCCTAAATGAATACAAACAAGAAACATTACAGTAAGTAGTTACTAATACTAGTAATTATATATATATATACACGCTCACCGGCAGTGGTGACGTCTCCACTCGAGAGGGACGTAAAACAATATTCAATCACACACACACACACACACACACACACACACAGAGAGAGAGAGAGAGAGAGAGAGAGAGACAGAGAGAGAGATAGAGAGAGAATAGTTCGCATTATAACGCGAAAGTTACGCGTTAATTCGCTTTAAAACGCGAAAGTTATGCTTTTATTCGCGAAAGTTTCGAACGCGAAAGTTATCTGTTAAATCGCGAAAGTTACGCGTGAAGAATTAAAGGTTTGCGTTATAACGCGAAAGTTATGCGTTTGTTTGGGAAAATTACGCGTTTACTTGCGAAAGTTATTTTTTTAGCTACGAAAATGAGGCATTTGTATTCAACAAATAATCAATGCAAATTTTGAAGAAGAAGAAGAAAACAAAAAACTTTGTCTCAAAAACATCATAGTCCTTTAATTATCGCTGTGACTTAATGATTTAAAAAATTAGTCAGAGAAAATTGATAATAAAGAAAATATTAGGGGCACATAGTTATAGTTAATTTAATCGGGATCGAGATTCCTACAGTAAAAAAGAAGATGGCGGTCATGTTTCGTTCCTTCTTCTTTAACCTGTTTAGGTGTTCTTGGTTGACTTGACTATGCATTTCTTAGTTGTAAGCCACCATGTTTCGGTTAATAAACCCAGATGTTACAGAGTCAGAGTGCAATGCTAGAAAAGAAACAAATGCCTCCGAAGGATCGCTGATCACGGAGTACAAATCGCAAGCAGCAGACGGCTGTGAGCAATGTCAAAAAACAGAAAACGATCTCATCGAATGTCGAAAGAAATTGGAGAGAACTCAAAGGCAGCTCACGAAAGCTAACGATTATAACGAGGATCTGAGAAAACAGATCCACAGCCTCAGCTCAGAACTTCATGAATTCAGGAGTAAAGCCAAGCGTAAAACCGACGTTAGCACGCAAGCAGAGTTTGGTAAGATATTATCTAGAGCGATCTTCATATCACTACAGGTAGTTGACGTTTCATGGTTCGGACAGCTGAACATTGTGTCTTTTACGATTACAAATATGTTGGCGGTGCTACTGTTAGGCGAGTACAGATACTGTACCTGTTTATCTTGTAGTAGTTAGTGCTATAGGAACCACTTACACTATGATGTCAATATGACAACCATGATATCACATTGCTCTATTGGGATGAGATCGACACAATGTCACACTCCAGTTTCCGCCTTAGCAAACAAGAAATATCTTGATCAGTGCTTTTTTAAAGGCCCATTTTGAGTCCGAATTTCGGCCCTTTCCCCTCCTAAAAATTGTCAATTTTTTCCCAATATAGATTGCATTTTTCCCAATGATAAAATTATGAAAGAAAAATGTATTTGAAAAATATAAACATTCGATGTGAATTATATACATACGACTCAACAAAGAGTTATGGAAATTATGATTTGGATATAGAATAGTTGAAGATTTTAGAAGGTTAAAGAAAATTAGATGTGTAAAATAAAGATAATATAAATGATGTTTGATATGATTTTAAACCTTATTTACGATAAAATTGATTTTTCCCAATTTGACTGAAATGTCGACATTTTTTCCCAATTCGAAAACCACAGTCCTGACCCTTTTAAGAAATGTAGAAAAATCACTGCTGTTAGTTGTAAATAGGGAAAAAAGCTCTCTATTTGCGGTAGGGATTCAATTGGTGTACGTTTGGAAGACTTACACAACAGCATCCTGTTGCAGTTATTATTTGTTATACATGTATGTATTTGGTAATGAAATTGATTCCAAGATGGAGCTTCGTATTTTACCTCAAGCCCATGGAAATAATATTTTTACAAGATCTTGTCACTCACTTGGTTAATTTGATCTGTACCAGTTTTATCAGACATACCAAGGGTAGATATATTTCATCATATTTGATTTGAATTGTCTTTTATAACAGATATTAAAAGCAGTCTTTGTGGGCAAGGTGATGAAAATACCACATGTGAAAACTATGAACAGGTTGGCTAAAAAACACGTTTAATTAAGTACTTTTTTGAAAAATTGAATTCTTAAAAAAAAATTAAAACATGGCTTTATCATGTTTAAAGGATAATTTATAGTTGAGAGTATGCACTAATGGTGAGGTGTGCCTGGTATTGCAGGATGCTAACAGTAAGCCTGAGAACTTGTCTATTGCGGATGAACTAAAGCAAGCAGCTGAGGAAGCTGTACAAGAGACGGGATATGTTTATGATGAGTCGTCAGGGCTGTACTATGACAAAAACAGTGGATATTATTATGACCATGTAAGTCTATTTTTGATTGGACAGCTCTGATGTGTTTTTATTTAATCGAGTTGGAATTTTGTGAAAATTAAATGTTTTTGTATATCAATCATATAATTGGGAATAGCTACCAATGTTTATTATAACATATTCATGTATATGAAAATTCCTTGAATTTGTATGGATGCAGAAATCAATAATGTTGATAATTTGAAATAGACATATTTGTTCAAACAGACTTTCTTACAGTATATTGATATAATTTGACCAGGATTTTAGTTGTTCGTTGTAAATAGACTTACATATATAATTTTTTTCCCCCATTATTTTCTTTTTAAAATTTAATATGTGAACAAGTTGCAGTTGAGCCAATGTAGTGATGTGTTTCCATCATTCTGATCCCACAGGAGACCGCCATGCATTATGACCCCTACACTGGTACCTATTACACATACAATTCCTACTCAGGGACTTATGTCTTCCATTCCCAAGTTGACCCCTCCTACATACAAGACACTAACGGAGGACCGACCACTGCAAGTACCCAGGATTATCATAAGAGTCAGACTCACCAGGACTCGCTCAAATCGGATGCACAGAATGATCGGGACTCGTTCAAAGATTACCGAGAACCAGAAGCTGAGACTAATGCTGCATCAGCTACCACACCAAGCAAGAAAAATAAAAAACGAAAAAATAAAGCTAAAAAGGTTAATTAAAGTTTTATCATGCTTTAAACAATTTATCTGTCTTTCTGTGTATGGGTTTTTCCTCTTTTGATACTAGGATTATAGAATTTTTTTTCCTCATTTGGATAGGGAAGGAGAGGGTAGAATAAGGGCCTTAACTAACTTGTTCATTTTTAAAGCCAATTTTTAAGGGTATTTTGAAATTCAAGGGGACAATAGGGTCCAAATGGGGCTCCTTATCCTACCTTGCTCATTACTGTATAAAATTTCAAAGACTAAAACAAGAGTCCCTTTATTTTGAAACAGGCCCAAGATATGGCTGAAAATCATCCAGAGAATAGGATAAACAGTGTTACAACAGCCTTGCAGAATATTCATGTCTCAGGTAACTATTTATTAATAACGTTTTGTTTTATTTATTTTTCATTGTAGGAAAAGACTTGCAAAGCTCAAAAGGTTGAAGATGATGAGGAAAAGTCTGGATTGTTGGAAAATTTGGATGGGGAAAGTGAAACTAGGAAAGAGGACACAAAGTTTGAAATAGAGGATGGTGAAATTCTAGCAGGGATGGAAAACCAAGTGAATTATTCCACTGAGAGTGTTGTAACCTTAAGTCCTTCCCATATGGATACAATAGAAGAAAGTGAATCGGAAAGCAAATTCCAGGTCAGTGAAGCTGAGCTACAAGGACTGAACAGAAAACAGAGGAGAGAGAAAATAAGGCTAATGAAGAAAGCTTTTGAAGAAAAAAAAATGCAAGGTAGTTTAAAATCTTCCCAGAGGACAGGTAGTGGTTTTGAATCTCCAGAGAAAATGGAGAAAAGTGATGAGCTCAATTACATAACAAACAATGGAGAAGAACAGGAGAGGATTGAAACAGGATATAGTATGTTTGGTTGTGATGAACTATGCTCAACATCCGGGTCCTCCATTCTAATGGAGGAAACTAGCACTCACTCTGACTGTGTTGTGTCAGATTCCAGTGTTACGACCAAAAATTCCACATGTAGTCCTCAGGCGAACTTAATACAGGGTTCTGTCAGCAACACCATGGCAGGCAGTAAATTGGAGAAGAATGGTGATACAGAGGTCGAGGATTGTCGGAGTTATGTGGGCAGTTGTACTACTCCTGCCTGCAGGGACTGTGGCCAAACTGAGTGTAAAATTCATATCAGTCTTCAGGAGGAAACACTTTATCAGGGAAACCTCAGTGATGATACACAAAATGCTGTAGATTATGATTTTGTGATTAAAATTAAGAATGAAATCAGTGATGATAATCAAGGTCAAAGCACTAGTCAAAGTGTTGGAACCTGTAGTGACGAAGACTCGAAGATAAAAGATTCCAAATCAATGTTAAGCGATCACAATAAATCGGTGGAACAGAATTCAACATTGAAATGCTCATCAAATGTTGATATGCCAGTTTCTCCTATTTCAACTAAAAGGAATACCTCTAATCTTGTGTGTGATGAAGGTCAATCTTGTGATGAAATATCTGAGAGTGAGGACATTGGCTCGCTTTGTACGAGTGAGTCTGAACTTGAGTCGGGCGAGTTAACAGAGAGCTCGGAGGAGAGTGATGGAAGCTCGGATGAGGACATGATCCAGGAAGAGGACAATGGAGAGGATCAAGGTGTTTACTGGGTTGTAAATACAACAAGTCTGAAAGTTTAATTTTATGCAAATTTACTTGGATTTCTTAATATTCTTGAACTGTATTACACCAAAAATTTATTTTAAATAATCAGGAAAATAGTATATAAGACAAGAATATTTTTATGGTGTTTCAAAAATACTTACATACTTTTCAGCACAACTCTGAAACTGTTTAACAGAATTTTATGAAACTTTACCCTATAGATATACACATTCAAAGAAAATTCTGATTAAATTTTTACTGGGAGTTATGGGGCATAATTGAACATAGGAATATGGCTGAAATTAAATATACTACTGAAACTGTTTCACAGCTGCAGAGCACAACTCCTCTGAAACCGCTGAACAGAATTTCATATAACTTTGTATTTGATATGGAAATACTGTGTAGATGTGTATATTCACAGGAAATCTTATTTGATTTTTTATACGCCTGTCAAAGACTTCTCTGTCTGTCCATCTGTCTAGACCTGATAGAAATGAATCGTAAGCTCCAGGGTCTTCTAACTAACTTGGTACATTTGATCATTATATTGAGAGGAAGATGCCTATTGTTTTTCAAGGTGAAATGTCAAGGTTGTAGTTTCTGTTAATGGGAAAACCTTGTAGGTAGAATACAGATCAAATTATTGTGGCCAGGATCATCAAACTTGGTACACATACTCCTCGTGCCAAGTGGAGGATCATGATACCTTTTGTTCTTCAATGTCAAAGGTCGAGGTTGTAGTATCACTTAGTAAGAAAATCTTGTAGGCAGGATACAAATTGAACTGTTGGGGCTAAGATCATCAAACTTGGTACACATACACTTTATGCCAAACAGGATGCATATTATTTCTCAAGGTTAAAAGTCAACCTTGATTTTGTTACAGATGTAAGATATTGGCCTAAGATTTAGTCATATTAAAGCTTACTCTCAGTGGAATATAAGTTCAGTTTGCATTTCAGCTGGATTGGTGCACCATGACCTACTTTAGGGATAAAAGTAGGTCAAAGTTTTCCAGATTTTTTTCCGTTATGAATACAGATATTACCCTAAAATTTTGTCACAATCTCCCTGGGAGAAATACCTAATCAGTATGATCAGTTTACATTTCAACGTGATTGGTGCACCGTGACCTACTTTAGGACTAAAAGTAGGTCAAATAGTTTTCTAGACTTTTTCTTATCATTTGATCATGGATACAGATATTGCACTGAATGTCAGACGGGTGTATGTTGTACCGTTTGCGGTACTCTAGTTGTTCTTGGAGTTTTGCCCCTTTTGAACATAGAAGTTTAGCGAAAGTATACTACTACAGGTGACTCTCGATGACTCAAACTTCGATCTCTTAATTGAAAGTTCTTGATCTCTCAAAGTGAAATTATGGTCCTGATTTTTCTCTATATATAACTAAGCAAATTTACTCTCAATCTCTCAAATGTTCGATCTTGAGAAGTTCTTGATGAGTGTCTGTAACATGACTAGAAGACCTCTGGATGGTAATGTTATAATGACAATCTATGTGATCTTGAATTTTCTTTTTGAACTTAGATCCACATTCGTACCCGCCATGCATTCGACTGATTGTGACAGACTCGGATCAACTGGATTATGGATCACTGTTTATAATCACTTGCGATGGTGGAACGATAGGGAGAGAGAAGAATATCGGAAATGTCATCATCATTCCGGATAACAACATCAGCAGGGTCAGTGTTCACCAGACTTAAGTTGTACTTATATTTCCCTGATTCTCACCAGACTTAAGTTGTACTTATATTTCCTCAATTCTCACCAGGCTTAAGTTGTACTTATATTTCCCCGATTCTCACCAGGCTTAAGTTGTACTTATATCTCCCCGATTCTCACCAGGCTTAAGTTGTACTTTTATTTCTCCGATTCTTACCAGGCTTAAGTTGTACTTATATTTCTCCGATTCTCACCAGACTTAAGTTGTACTTATATTTCTCCGATTCTTACCAAACTAAAGAGTGATACAATATTACATACATTTACCAGCAGGTTTTTCCTTTGGAAGGATAAAAATTTATTTCTAATATGTAAAATCACAAATACCTCACTGTAGATTCCTAAATACCTCACTGTAGATTCCTAAATACCTCACTGTAGATTCCTAAATACCTCACTGTAGATTCCTAAATATATGTGAGGAATTTATTATCACGTAATTTCGTTAAAATACATGTAAAAACTCTTGATTAACAGACCACACATAAATTCATGTTCACGGGATTAACAGACCACACGTAAATTCATGTTTACGGGATTAACAGACCACACGTAAATTCATGTTCACGGGATTAACAGACCACACGTAAATTCATGTTCACGGGATTAACAGACCACACGTAAATTCATGACGAAGTAAAATAAGGAATCTACAGTATTTTGTCATTGTTTTGATTTTATCTGCTGTTTAAAACTTGGGACATTAAATGAAACCTCTTTTTGGGACTATATTTTGGCACCGACATTCCCACATAAGAGGCCTTTTCACAAACTATAGTATGAAGTTGCTGGATTTTGTACTTGAAGCGTCACTGGTTGCTAATTGCTGGGTGTTTCTGTTTGGTTATAGATCCATGCACAGTTAAAATACGACTATGACACACATCAGTACCATCTGATTGACTTTGGAAGTCAGAATGGAACATTTCTCAATGAACAGAGAATATCAGAAGTAAGAACTAAATTAAACTCTCTTTATGAATGTTTACAATATTAGAATTGATGAAATGTGTGTCTGAGCTTGACATGTTCCTGTGATATTTAATATTTATGCGTGTACTGTGATGACTGTGTATAAAACTGTATGTTCTATTACAGCCTAAGTGTAGCAGCAGCTCTGTCCCTGTCAGTCACGGTGACTCGGTACAGATAGGTTGTACGAGGTTTTTCCTGCACATCCATTATGGCAATGAAACTTGTGACCAGTGTGAACCTGGTCAAGTCCAGGCAGCTTTTCAAGCTCAGAAAACAAAAGGTAGGTCAAGTCCAGGCAGCATTTCAAGCTCAGAAAACGAAAGGTAGGTCAGGTCCAGGCAGGTTTTCAAGCTCAGAAAACAAAAGGTAGGTCGGGTCCAGGCAGCATTTCAAGCTCAGAAAATGGTAGGTCGGGTCCAGGCAGCTTTTCAAGTTTAGCAAATAACTTCAGACAATTCAGCAAACAAGATCATTTAAATCCAGTGAAGCAACAACAGATGAGTCAAATACAGTTAATATTGCAAACTTGTTTCAAATCCAGACAGCACTTTGTCGAAAGGTGGAACAAATCTAGATCAGGCAACAAAATAAGGGTCAGGTATAGACAACATTACATGCAAGCCAATTATGGGCCGGAATTAAGCAGCATTTCGATCTCGGCAAAACCAGTCAGGGTTGTAGTAAAGGGAGGAGATAATAAGCAGACATGTCCTGAGACAGCAGAAGATGCTCCATATTTCTGGGATATTATCCAAAATAGTTGACTCGGTGAAGCTGTTTTACTCTGTGTTCAGATGAGGAAAGGAATATAATGAGATTGAATTGTCAGAATTTTCATTCCTCATTAGAAAATGCATGTCAGTGGTGTTTTTTTTTTTATTTCACAGCAGACATTCATTACTTCACAAAATCGATCAATTTAAACACCAATTGTAAATTTAGAGTCTGTTGCAGTTAGGCCAAAATAAAAATTGATTTGTTTGATGTACTCCGACCGACCCGTCAAATTTGCTCCTACCCGATCATTTTTTTCCGGCAATTTAAAATTTCATTTTTTTCCCCGGTTTCCTTGAAAAATACAAAATTCTCCTTATTTTAAAAGAAAATATTAAAAAATTTCATGACGTTAAAAAAAAAAAAAAAAAAAAAACCCCTACCTACCGACCCACCTTGGAAAATGTGGGTCAGAGTACATCAAACAAAAATATTTTTAATGATGGCCTTAGCATGATACAAACTCAACAGTAATGAATCAAATGTTCTCAATGTTGAATATAAAACGTCACCAGTTTTATCCATTTCCAAAAGAAACACCGACAAATTCATTAATAGCAGGTGTGTACAGATTGTTTCGGAAATTTGTGATCATATCATCACCTTGTAATTATGTAGTTTCTGTTTCATTTATATGTGAAATTATGATATGCTATATATTGTAACAGATTTGTAAACATACAAAGGGCCTATGGAAGAAAAGTATTTTACACTTAATGGGTTACCTTTTCTATAAATGATATTATCTGCTCAACAAAGATCTGTGTGCTGAAGTGGGACATATTTGTTTATTTGTATACTGTATTGGGGAATAATTTTACGAGTTGGAATTTTTGCGTTTTTTGTTAATTTTAGACACATTCGCGGGTTCATAATTTCGCGTATTTGAATCACTATAAGCCCCCCCCCCCCTTTTAACAACACATTAGATGTATTAAAGAATAATAAAAATAATAATCTTCACGGTTTCTTAAATACGCGGATTTGTCTCAACCGCAAATATAGCAAAAATTTCCACCACGATTTATTTTCACCCTATACAGTTTATTCTTTTTTTGTAAATTCAGATATTCCAATATTGACCAAAGAGGAGAAGAAAAAACAAGCAAGACAAGAACTAAATCAAATTAAGAAGAAATATGGACTGAAGGTTTTTAATTTGTGCAGCTTACGATGTTATTAGTATCATCTTTTCATTTGCATCCATATCTAAATCTTGCTTTATGGAATCTGGATATAACATGAACACTTTCTCTGACACTATTTTAGCATACTTTTCTTTGTATTCTTTAATGAGGCTAATTTGTAATTTTTATCTCAGTTCACAAGCACATTTAATTAGTGTAAAGTTTTACTATATACGTAATGTGTAAATGATTTGTTTTTATAAAATTAAGACTTACAGAATGATTTTGTTCTGTGATTCCAGAATGCTGCTTATGTAGAAAACAGTCAAGCTGTAAGTGATTCAAATTACCGAAACAGGGCTGAAGAGAGGAGGCAGACAAAGGGCAGTGACAATCCTCATCAGGTGGATGAGGCCCCAGCCTCGGTTCACAGGTAACAATCCTTATCAGGGTCGATATGGCCCCAGCCTCGGTTCACAGGTAACAATCCTTATCGGGGTCGATATGGCCCCAGCCTCGGTTCACAGGTAACAATCCTTATCGGGTCGATATGGCCCCAGCCTCGGTTCACAGGTAACATGAAATTGTGACAATCCTCATCAGGTGGATGAGGCATGACCTAGTTACAGGTAACATGAAGTTGTGACAATCCTTATCAGGTGGATGAGGCAATGGCTTAGTGACAATCTTCCTAAGGTGGATTGGTCCGACCTCATTTTTCAGGTAACAATGATAGTCTTCTTCAGGTTGGTGAGAGGTATTATAGAGCAGTGACAATCATCTTCAGGTGGATGAGGCCCCAGTCTTTGTTTCCACGTAACACAAAAGTGGCAATCATCATCATGTGGATGAGGCCCTGGCCTCAATAAAGTAGTGACTCATCAGGTAGGCGAGGCCTGGCCTCAATAAAGTAATGACTCATCAGGTGGGTGAGGCCTGGTCTCAATAAAGTAGTGACTCATCAGGTGGGTGAGGCCTTGCCTCAATAAAGTAGTGACTCATCAGGTGGGTGAGGCCTTGCCTCAATTCAAATATATGATTTGGAGCAGTGTCAGAATGTTTCTACATTACCCATGTTATTTTATATTGTCTTATTGAGTGTGTATCTTATTGTATGGTGCATGTATCTTCATAGTTGCCAACTAACCCGATTTTGTTGGATTACATCCGATTTTTCTACCTGTAACCCGATTATTTATTATGACCTGGTGGGTCATATGTTTCACCTAATTTCTGGATTGGGTTTTGTAAATATTAGATCGCGCGTGTAATTTCCAGTTTGCAACACAAGCTTGGATCTATGTAAACAATGCTGATGGTCATGTACATCACAGATAAGTTATCAAAGCAGGTGTTAACAATTATCTGTGAGTTGTTTTGACAAATCAGGGATTAAAGTCATTATGTAAAATGGCTTCCACCATGAGGAGATCCTTATCAGGGTCAGCAGACAAGCCAACTAAAAGAAAGCGATACTTAAGTACCTACCAACAAATCTGGAAAAACTACTTTACATGGATAAAAAAGTTATTGATTGAGGGCAGCATGAAGCTTATTGTCCTTTGTGTAACTCGCACTTGTCTATCAGGTCTGGATCTAAATATAATCTGACAACACGTGCCAAACGCAAAATCATGTAAAAATACTTAACACAAAAGTCATCTAATTACTGTCGTAATTCTTGCCATCATCTTATAATTGTTAATATTGTAAAGAAAATACACACTGAATTCGGATTTGAACTATACAATGAAACCGTAAATGCCCTCTCTTATCATGTACATTGAATAAATCTATGTCCTGCTTTTTATATATCAGTCTTGAAAAATTCAAAATGTGCCAGTATCAGTTACAATGCTTCTCTTCAATAAAATAGTACACATTAAACACATTTTTGTTGCAAATATTTTTGAAACATAAATACTTATAACATATATAATCCTAATAGATACATGTATGTCGTGAATGCTGTTGCACAATATAACCAGATTTTTTGCCTTCCATGACCCTCTTTTTGCATGTCGGAGGTTGGTAACTATGTGTATCTTATTGTATTAAATGCATATTGAACCAGGTTTTCTTTTTATGGTTTCATGTCTTATGTTTATCAGGTTTTACGTGTACCGGGTTTTTAGGTCACCTGAGTAAACTCAGGTGACCTAGTGCAATTGGTTGTCGTCCGTCATGCGTTTACAATTGAACATTTTTAACTACTTAATAACTACCATTCCAATTATTTTTAAATTTGGTATGAAGCATCATTGGGACAAGGGGGGCATAAATTGTAAATTTCAGGACTCCAGCACCCCTGGGGTCCATGGGGCGGGACAAAAACTTCCCAATATTGACCAATTTTCAAAAATCTTCTCAAGAACCATACATGTGTAAGAGAAACTAAATGCATAGTGATGTAGAGCAGGAAAGCCTCTACTATAATTGTAAATTTCATGATTCCTGGGGTAGGAGTTCTGGCCCCAGAGTGGGACCAAACTTGGTATATAGTGTTTACATGTAAAACACTTAAATAACATCTTCTTTTATAATGCTATTGATATTAAATTGAAAGTAAATAGATATTTAGAAAGAACAGGTAGTCCTTTACCAAAATTATAAATTTGATGATCTCAGGGGTAGGGGTTTTGGTATCAGGGTGGGGCCAAAATGGTAAGTTATTAAATGTGTGAACAATATACATTTTAAACTACTTGATAACTATCATTCCAATTCTTTTCAAATTTGGTATGAAACATATTTGGAACAAGGGGAACATAAATTGTAAATTTCAGGATTCCAGCACCCCTGGGGCCTTAGGGGCAGGGCAAAAACTGCCCCATATAGACCAATTTTCAAAAATCTTCTCAAGAACTGCACACATGTAAGAAAAACTAAATAATTAGTGAAGTAGAGCAGGAAGACCTCTACCAAAATTGTAGATTTCATGATCCCCTGGGTAGGAGTTCTGACTCCAGGTTGGGGCCAAATGTGGTATATAGTGTTTATGTGTAAAACACTTAAATAACATCTTCTTTAGTGCTATTGATACTAAATTGAAACTAAATGGATAAAGCAGGTAGTCTTTTACCAAAATTGTAAATTTGATGATCCCCAGAGTAGGGGTTCTGACCCCAGGGTGGGGCCAAACTTAGTATACAGTATTTATTGTAAGTTTGCTGATACTGTATAAAATATAAATGCATACTTAGGAATTAAGCAGAAAGGGATGTACAAAAAATGGTGAATTTCACAACCTAGGGTTATGACTTTAGGATGGGTCCAAATTAGTCATATCTTTTGATGTATTAATGTTAATACACCTATTATTTAAAGCCTTTTATCAGTGTATGCACTTTTACGGGTAGTGAAGTTTTAAGAACACATCTTGTTTATACTGTTGCTGAACATTAGAATTTAGCTTAGATATTCAGAACGGGAATTTTTTTTTTATAGATTTAATAGCCCGTGGGAGTAGTGATACTTTTTCACTAGTATTCTGGTGATCAATAAGGCCTGTGGAAGTGATACTTTTGCACTAGTATTCTGGTGACTGATAAGGCCTGTGGAAGTAGTGATCCTTTTTCACTAGTATTCAGGTGACCGATAAGGCCTGTGGGAGTAGTGATACTTTTTCACTAGTATTCCGGTGACCGATAAGGCCTGTGGAAGTAGTGATACTTTTGCACTAGTATTCCGGTGACCGATAAGGCCTGTTGGCCTCTTGGTCTATTTATCTCCTATCGTGGTTTGTTTGTGTTATATTCATTCTCTTGTATTTTGTTTTTTAGACCCATCACAGAAAATAATGTGGGACACAGACTTCTGAAGAAAATGGGCTGGAGTGAAGGGGAGAGCTTAGGGAAGGACAACTCCGGCATTCAGGATCCTGTAAGTGCACATTATTGTAAAACATTATCCAAATCTTCCTCATTCTACATTATTGTAATACATTATAGATCCACACCCCTGTCATTCTACATTATTGTAACACATTATAGATCCACACCCCTGTCATTCTACATGATTGTAATACATTATAGATCCACACCCCTGTTATTCTACATTATTGTAATACATTATAGATCCACACCCCTGTCATTCTACATTATTGTAACACATTATAGATCCACATCCCTGTCATTCTACATTATTGCAACACATTATAGATCCACACCCCTGTCATTCTACATTATTGTAATACATTATAGATCCACACCCGTCATTCTACATTATTGTAACACATTATAGATCCACACCCCTGTCATTCTACATTATTGTAATACATTATAGATCCACACCTCTGTAATTCTACATTATTGTAATACATTGTAGATCCACACCCCTGTCATTCTACATTATTTTAACACATAGATCCTCCACACCTGTCATTCTACATTATTGTAACACATTATAGATCCACATCCCTGTCATTCTACATTATTGTAACACATAGATCCACACCCCTGTCATTCTACATTATTGTAATACATTGTAGATCCACACCCGTCATTCTACATTATTGTAATACATTATAGATCCACACCCCTGTCATTCTACATTATTGTAATACATTGTAGATCCACACCCCTGTCATTCTACATTATTGTAACACATATATCCACACCCCTGTCATTCTACATCATTGTAATACATTATAGATCCACACCCCTGTCATTCTACATTATTGTAGCACATTGTAGATCCACACCCCTGTCATTCTACATTATTGTAACACATAGATCCACACCCCTGTCATTCTACATTATTGTAACACATTATAGATCCACACCCCTGTAATTTTACATTATTGGAACACACTGTGTATCTGTATTGGGTTGTTTTTAAGTTTAAGTTTTATATGATATGTGCACAATCTAGCTAACAATTTATTGTGAATCTATGCTTTCATTTAGTAAATGACCATCTTTCTGCTTGGTTCTAATAGTATCAGCTTCATTTTGGTAATTCTCAAAAGAAATATTGAAATTGATCAATATTTCTCACAAAGTTTTGGACTGTTCTTAGGTTTCTGTGAGTTTCCGTGTAAACCAGAAAGCAGGTTTAGGATCAACTGAAGCATGCGCAAGTTCTTTGGACAATATCGAGACCACAAATAAAAGCAAACGATGGCTGGAGGCGCAGAAACGATACAGGAAAGCTCTGGCTGAGAAACAAATGCCAACTCCTGCATGGGTCAGAAGCAGCAAGCTAAAACCCAAAGACTCACTGTAGAGCAAGGAAGCAATGGAAAAGAAGTTGATTACAGAGCTGAAAGTTGTTCATAGAAAGTGGGACAGGAACCTGTTGTAAGAAGAAAGCTTGTATTCCTGATGGTGTACACCTTCTAGAAAATACACCGGACTCTAAGAATGAAAGTTTATATGAATTATAGACCTACACCGGACTCTCAGAATGAAAGTTTATATGCATTGTAAACCTACACCGGACTCTCTGTTATGAGAGTTTTTATGAATTATGAAGAGCATGAAGAATTTCTAGAAGTTGATAGTTTGTGGTCGAATGCTTGTAATACTACAAAATGCATGTTGGTCCATACAATCTGAAAAGCTATGAAAACCTAGCTCTGCCTAGCATGTTCAATATTGGTCAACAATATTGAAAAGTAATGATGTCCTCCTAAAATTAATGATGTCCTCCTGTAAATACAACACTGAAAGGCAGCATAGCTGAGTATTACTGGTTTCGTAGGAGTGAAATATGGTCAATTCTTTTTTGTTGTTTGTTATAATTTGCATTTTCAAGTAAACGTATGTGTACATGCACATATTGAGACGTTAATATTTGTTTGCATTTATTTTTATTTTATTGCTTTAACATCGTCACAAGCCAAGGCTGAAACATATGCTCCTCTCACCGTATGAACACTTAATTTGTGTGGAAGTAAAATGATAAGGAAATAAGCATTGAAGATTATAGAGTACATGGGTCCATGTAATACACTATATGGTGTTTCAAGAACAGGCATCCAAGTATGGTTGGCCATCCTAGTCCCAATTACATGATTTATTTTCATTCCAGGAAAGATATTTCATTTGGAATATATATAAATTGCTTGCCATTACTACTTGCAATTATTTAGTTATACTGAAATGAAATAAATAATTTTTAATTATCCCCCCCCCCCCAAGAAAGAGGGGGGTCTTGGTTTGCACTAGTCACCTGCTCAGTTGACTGCTCAATTTCTTAAGATTCCCTTGCCAGACAGACATCAAACATGTACTGGTTTTCCTTAATGTGTAGATGGACCGTAATGATTTAAAGGTCACATGGTCAATGTTCAATCTACTGTGGACATAGGAAGATAATGTCTACTCAATATCTTGAGAATTCTTTGCTTGACAGACATCATACTTGGTACTCTGATAAAAGAAGTAGATGACCCTATTGATTTTGAGGTCAAGGGTCAAACTACTTTGGACATAAGAAAATATTGTCCACCTAATACCTTGTGAACAGACATCAAAGTTGGAACACCTATAACACCCCCCACCCCCCCCACCCCACCCCATCTTCTCCTGTTAAGAGTAGATGACCCCCATTGCTCAAAATTTTGTGTTATGACTCCTTTTTATTTTGAATTTAGATTAATTCACTCTGGATATAGATAATACTGCTTATTAGTCCCCTACCGACGAAATCGAAGGAGACCCACTCTGGATATAGGTAATACTGTTTATTAGTCCCCTACCAACCAAATCGAAGGGGACTTTAGGTTTGCTATCCATCTGTCTGTCCGTCAGTTCAGTTTTCTGCACTTTTTCCTCTGTTCTTGCAAATATTTATTTGATTTTTTTGGTATGTTGCTTTGCCATAACAAGTTACAGATCAAATTTGAATTTCGTCTTGGTCCGTTGATTTTTCATTAAGTTATGGCCCTTGGACTTAGAAAAATAGCATGAATTATCAGTTTACATCCAAGTTTCTTATCTCTGTAGATAAGAGTACTACACTCATTAAAACTTCTAGCATAGTAATACAACAATATAGCTAAATTATTCATGATCACCTATCTTTCAGTTTATTGACTTGGGTTAATCAGGGGCAGATCCAGGAATATGTTTCCTGTTTAGTCATTTGTACTATTTCCCATCATTTTTTATAAAGTGAAATTAATAAAATGACGGAAATTTTAAAGGTTTTTGCAAAAAATTAAGTTCTCCCAATAAAGTAATTCAAGAAATTAAAAGATTTTGTTCTTTATTTCTCAGGGAGTGGAAGAAATTATTGCTTCTTTTATCGTTTAGTACATTTTCTAAACAAGGTACCATGATTTACCTTAAATTTGAAAAATTTAAAATTATGGGAAGGGGGGTGGCACCGGTTGCCCCCCCCCCCCCCCCCCCCCCCCCCCCTTTAAATCCGCCTCTGTTAATGAGTTGATTTCCCACCATTCCTATCCTGGTCTTTTACCATAACCATCATAATGAACTTTGAATAGTGTTGTGGTACCGTAATTTTTGCAACCGGTAGGGGACTATGGTATTGCCATGCAATATGCTTGTTATTTTTAGAACCCTTTGCCTAATATAGATCAAACTTAATATTGTGAAGGGTGTTGCTAAAACACGGAACGGAAAATATTGTATGCAATAATGTTATGAGGTGGTCAGCATTTTGCAAAATAAAAGGTTTAACATTAACAAGGGAAGCAGAAATTACAGAGAGAGCGGGGTTCATCCACAGAATCCACCGTTTTATATACTTCATACTAATGGATATGTATGTTAAAATCATTAACTCACCATGAAAAATATTCATAAAGAAAAAAAAAATCATACTGAAAAAGACTTTAATTTTCAAATTTTATATCCAACAAATAACCCCACCACCACAACCACCAGAAAACAACATTGTAAAAGATTAAATAATTTTTTTCAACAAATTCCCCAAACATAACCTTCTTTAATCGAACTTGCTTATATTCGTAATTTAGTTCTACACCTGGTATTATATATGTATTTATGTATCACATCAAATTTTAATGCGAACGAGTCCGGTGTGTCTAAAAAGGTTTGCCTCATTTGTAATGAATTGATGTGAAAGTTCTTATATTTACCGATATCCTGCGGATTAGTGTTGAACCCAAAGAGATACAGCTGGAAAGAAAAATTGAAACAGAACCAATAAAAACTAAGGTGAAGTTTACGATCCATTGAATAGATATGAAATAACCAAACGACTAACAGACAATTTATGCTTGAATGGAATTAAAAGGTCACATCAATGATCATTATTAATCTAAATATAAAGATGCAAGTATTTAGTTTAGAAATAAACTGCTAGAAGTCCTCCATATTTAGGATTGGGGTGCAGCGGTCAAAAAGTCCCTGTTAGTTAAAAAAATGATATATCAATAAGATCTTGAATTGACGTTGTTATATACATAACACACTCCGTTGTAAGTATGCACGATATTATATATGTGTAAATGTGCGTTAATGACGTTTTGCCACGGGGGGGGGGGGCATATAAAGTACGTGTGTTCTTTCCATTCTCTGCCCATAGGTGTCGCTCCTTGCTTTCAATGCCGACATTTCAAAATTCTTGTAAAACGCTTTGTAAATTCTTATACAAACGTTTCGCTTAATCAATTTATGATGCAGTATTTTAAGATAAAATTGTTATATCGCTTGTAAATCAATTCCAAAAAAACAAATATGATTTTAATCATAAGAAAGTATTTTCTTCCGATTTTTGGGGTTACATGTATCTTTGCTACATCTATCATTCTAATTCTTAATTTCTTTTTCGCTCCGCGTTTTAGCAACACCCTGTTGTGGAGGGGGGTAGTAGTGTTCATATGTTAAGTGCCTGTGGGTCCAGTGTGTTGCAGTCTGTATAATGGAATCACAACGTATTGTAACTGTTGAGATGAAAATGGAGATTATTATTTTGTTTCGTAGATTTATCAGAATAAAGAGCATCTACATGTAAATAGCTATCCGCATTTATTAATGCGTTTTCTAGGCAAGCATGCTAATACTTATGTGTATGTAGTGTATTTTACAAGATTTGAATGTGTTGTATGTATACGATGCTCTTTGTGTATTTCATTCGATCAGTATGCAATTGGCAAATGATTTCTCCGCGTTTATTTCATATCATTTACTTGAAACAGTCGCTAATGGTCATTTTGTCGTCTTTTCGCCTCGAAATAACGGAAAGACGACAAATTTTAAAATGGCACATACCGGCCACAGGCAATTTAATGATATTTTATGCTGCACATTCTATTTGATAGCTTGTTGCAATGCTCAAACACTCTGTGTAGTCGTATAGTGTCAGGGCCCAGCTAAAGGTCAACCAAAAAATAATAGGCATTTTTCCGAGTTCATTTCTGCATATCTTGGGAAGTATACGGAATTTCGGGATGGACTTTGGTAGTAATGTAGATTGGTTATGTATGAATAAATTAAAATACAAAGTAGAATTTTATATCAATTAATTTATTGTTTTTACATCGGTTAACTTGGGTACCCTATATTTAGAGTTCTATACCTTTACTCTTTATATAGTAAATTCGACCCCCAAGCGATGCAATTGTCTGTGATACCGGCCCATTTCATTGGATTTGAGCGCCATTTTGCATCTGTATCAATCTCGATCACTTGAAAGTTTATCATTTAACATAATGATGTTTGCACATAACATAATGATATGATGTAACCACATAGCATGACGATGTATCGACATAACGTAATGATGTAACCACATAACATAATGATGTAACCACATAACGTAATGATGTAACCACATAACGTAATGATGTAACCACATAACGTAATGATGTAACCACATAACATAAAGATATATCGACATAACTTAATGATGTAACCACATAACATAAAGGGGTATCAACATAACTTAATGATGTAACCACATAACGTAATGATGTAACCACATAACATAATGATGTAACCACATAACATAGAGGGGTATCGACATAACTTAATGATGTAACCACATAACGTAATGATGTAACCACATAACATAATGATATAACCACATAACATAATGATGTAACCACATAACGTAATGATGTAACCACATAACATAAAGATGTATCTACATAACGTGAGGCTGATTTACACTATAAGGCAGTAACAGCGTTCCATATTTTACCCGTCATGGTGCGTGCATTAAAATTATACATTTTTAACTTCTTGAAAACTACAAGCCAATTGTTAGCATTTTTGGAGTGAAGCATCTCTGGAATAAGAGGAATATGAATTGCGGAATTTATTACCCTACCACCCCTGGGGCCTCATGGGTAGGACCAAATATGATTTAAAAAATCATCTCTACTCCCACACATGTGGGAGGAAAACTTCATGCATGGTTATAATGTCCACGAAGCCCTATATCAAAATTGTCAAATTCATGGCCCCTGGGTAGGGTTCAGGCCCTAGGGCAGGACCTTAAAGTGAATACGATGTAAATCTTAGAAAATCTCTACGTCCATTAAACTGAATGCATGATAATGATGTCCATAAGCTCTCTATCTAAATGTGAAATCCATAGGTCAGGGGTTCAGGCCCTAAGGCGCCCGGGGCCATCGTCGCAAACTACGGTTGAAATGTACACTCCATTCTCACCCGAGGTTATCTGTGAATGTGTATGACGTGATTCGGCCAAGCGCTGAGTTTACGAGCAAAAGTTAGCGGGAGATAGAACGTGGGTATACTGCTCTTGACAAATCAGAACTCTTCCACTACCTCGGTAAACTAACCGGCAATGCAGTATCCGTGATCACATTGACAGTTAACGAATGAACAAACCGACGACTTGGCGATTACTGAAAATGATTTTTTTTTTAATTCTTGACAAACCAAACCAAGTACACATTGCATGTAATAATGATTAAAGCAGCCTGTACCAAAATTGTAAAATTCATGGGTCGCGGGTTCTGGCTTCATGGATATCGTAGTCAAAATGTACATCTGTATTTTTAGCTCACCTAGTGAGCTTTTCTGATCGCCTGTTGTCCGTCGTTAAACTTTTTATATTTTCGACTTCTTCTCAAGAACCACTGGGCCAATTATCACCAAACTTGGCCAAAAGCATCCTTAGGTGAAGAGCTTTAAAGTTTGTTCAAACAAAGGGTCATGTCCCCTTCAAAGGGGAGATAATCACAAAAATAGGGTGGGGTCATTTAAAAATCTTCTCAAGAACCACTAGGCCAGAAGAGCTGAAATTTACATGAAAGCTGTCTTACATGATGCAGATTTAAGTTTGTTAAAATCTTGGCCCCCGGGGGTTGGATGGGGCTACAATAGGGGATCAAAGTTTTACATACAAATACATAGGGAAAATCTTCTCAAAAACTACTGGGCCAGGAAAGTGGAAATTTACATGAAAGCTTCCCAACATGGAGCAGATTCAAGTTATGACCCTTGGGGTTAGGATGGGACCACAATAGGGGATCAAAGTTTTACATAACTTAATAAATAGAAAAAATCTTTAAAAATGTTTTCCTTAAGAACCATTAGGCCAAAGAAGTTTACATTTGCACAAAAGCTTCCTGACATAATGCAGATTGAATTTTGTAAAACTTATGGTATCCGGGGGTAAGATGGGGCCACAGAAGGGGATCAAAATTTTACATACAAATATATAGGGAAAATCATTAAAAATCGTCTTCTTAAAATTCATGGCCAGGGAAGTTTACATTTACATGAAAGCTTCATGACATATAGTGCAGATTCAATTTTGTAAAAATCGTGGCCCCCGGGAATAGGTTGGGGCCACAGTAGGGATCAAAGTTTTACATGCGAATAGGAAAAATCTTTAGATATAAGCCAAAGTGACTCAGGTGAGCGATGTGGCCCATGGGCCTCTTGTTTCTTTTAATGCCTTTTAAATATCTTGCCTCGTGGACACCAAGTAACGAATCTGAGAACAGTCATACTAGAGAGCTTCTTCCAAAATCGTTGAAATGTAAATCCTTGGTTAGTTTCCAGTCCAGGTCACTCTGGTTTATACTGGAGAGTCCTTTATTCTAATGGAGAGCCCTTTATTATAATGGATAACCCTCTATCATAATGGAGAGCCCCTATTTCTAATGGAGAACCCTTTACTATAATGGAGATCCCTTTATTATATTGGAGAGTCCTTTATTCTAATGGAGAACCCTTTATTCTAATGGAGAACCCTTTACTATAATGGAGAACCCTTTATTCTAATGGAAAGTCCTTTATTCTAATGGAAAGCCCTTTATTATAATGGAGAGCCCTTTATTCTAATAGAAAGCCCTTTATTATAATGGAGAGCCCTTTATTCTATTGGAGCCCTTTATTCTAATGGAGAGCTCTTTATTCTAATGGAAAGCCCTTTATTATAATGGAGAACCCTTTATTCTAATGGAGAGCTCTTATTCTAATGGAGAGCCCTTTATTCTAATGGAGAACCCTTTATTCTAATGGAGAACTCATTAAAGCTCATACGATAGTTCTTTTGTTACCCTAAACCATGATCTGAAGATCTGCCCTTTAGGTAGAATGCAATAACTGAAATATTTACTGTGTAATATACATTTCTAATCCTTTGAAATAGTTTTATGGTTATATTAGATCAAGATAGAACAAAATTCTAGAGTACCAGGAAGATGTTTCCCAAAGTAAGTTGGTAAGACATACCGGAAACGGAAGCTACTGTCATGATGAATATTGATATGTTGTTGATAAGACGTACCGGAAACGGAAATCACTGTCATGACGAATACTGAGGTTGTTGATAAGACATAATGGAAACGGAAGGTCTAGTCATGACGAATACTAGGATATTGTTGATAAGAAGTAAGTATTCATGCGACTAAAAGAGACACTGGTTCATGTAGCTCAACTTTGGAGAAAAGCGCGCATACAATGTTAATAATGATAAGAACACACGATCCAGAGAAAGGTGTAACTACATAGGCTAGACCCAGGAGCACGGGAATTCCTTCACTGGTTTATCAACCTCCCCCACCCCCTGCTGAAAACGTCGAGTAGGCTTTCAATTCTTATTGGGCATTTTTCATGAGTACCAGCCCCATGGTCGCCGTTAGCGGTGATATTCTAAATCCTCGTATGAAAAAAAACAACCCAACTTTTTTCATGGGTAGGATTGCTGAAATCTCGAATGTCTTTCACCTTGAGTACGATCACGTGACACTTTTGATACATATAGAAGCACATTGTAACATTGGAAAAAACCAAGAATGGTTTAATATGACTTTGTGCACACACATGATGGATCACCGAGCAGTCATATTAACAGAAATGAGTCAAAATCGATACACTTCCCGGGGAATAATCGTCAAACCAGAAGACGATAGTACCAGTTATCAAGAGTGACTTCATTGGTACAACTCATTTTTGGAGCGCCAAATTAACATAAACTCAAATAATTGAAGATATCTTCAATTATTTGAAGATATCATCAATTCAATTATTGCTCTCTTTAATTGAATTAATGCGCGCTTCAATTCAATTATTGCTCTCATCATTTGAATTAATGCGCGCATCAATTGAATTAATGAGAGCAATAATTGATTTAATGCGCGCATTAATTCAATTATTGCTCTCTTCAATTCAATTGATGAGAGCATCAACTTCGTAGAAATATTGCTCGCAATAATTGATTTAGAGCTCGGTATAAATAACTTGATGATCTCTTTAATTCAATTGAAGATATCTTTAATTATTTACAATGCTTTTGTATAAGGAATTAATGTGCGCATCAATTCTTTTAATGAGAACAACAATTCAATTAAAGAGATCATTAATTCAATTGTGGATATGTTGAATTGAAGATATCTTTAATTATTTAGTTGCTCTCTCTAAAAGAATTATTGCTCTCTTCAAATGAATTAAAGATATCATTAATTCAATTGAAGAGAGCAATAATTGAATTAATGCGCGCATTAAATCCATTATTGATCTCATCAAATGAATTAATGCGCGCATCAATTCAATTATTGCTCTCATCAATTGATTTAATGCGCGCATTATATCAATTATTGCTCTCTTCAATTGAAATGTAGCGAGCATCAATTCAATGGTTGATATCATTAATTCATTTGAAGAGATCATTAATTCAATTAAAGCGCGCATCAATTCAGCAGAAGAATTAATGCTATCATCAATTCATTTAATGCGCGCAATAATTCAGAATTGAAGATATCATTAATTATTTGAAGAGATCTTTAATTAAATTGTTGCGCGCATCAAATGAATTGATGATATCTTGAATTATTTGAGTTTATGTTAATTTGGCGCTCCACACTCATTGCATCGCTCGGGTCCTCCGTTATTTACCGATGGTGGTTCATTTTACAAGTAGTAAACAGGACATGCACCCCTAGCTTTGTACTAAACACCATGCTTTGTTCACCCGACTATTCTAAATGCACTGCATCTGTACATGTGGTACCATTCTCCCAGTGAGGTATCTGTTCTGCTGTCAATTCGTTTAAGGTATTCAATGTATAGCGATCATGTTTCATATCTATATATGAATGGCGTGAAGGGTTTATCAAATTTTTAAAAATCCACCCTAGGAATATACAAAATTTAGTTCACCTTGAATTTTACACTCTATTTGGACTTGAAGAAAGTGAATGGAGAACAATTTATAAGTTACCATTTAAGTTAACAAAAAATTCAAAATTTCAATGGTTCCAATATAGACTTATTAATAGAATTTTGGCTACAAACACTTTCCTACATAAAATTAAGAGGAAGGATACAAAAAGCTGTACATTTTGTAAATTGGAAGAAGAAACATTGGAACACCTCTTCTGGGAATGTGTAAATGTTCAATCTTTTTTTAGATACTTTGGAAACATATGTTGAAGAAAATACAAATCTACAGTTATCTATTACAAAAAGAAACTTTTTGCTGGGTTTTCTTGATTCAAACAAATATATTCTAAGCACACTTTTTCTGTGGTTAAAGTACTATATATATACAATGAGGTGTACAGAAAAGACATGAAGTATAGTAGTAGCGATATCTCATTTGAAAAAGAACTATGAGACCTTGAAATACATCTTCTATAAAAATGGTGAAAAAACAAAATTTGACACAACCTGGAATGGATGGAACCTTTTATTCAATTGAAACAGCCTCTTGATATATTTATTCTCTCTCTCGTAATTTTTTTTCCCTGTAACTTGAAGATTGATGCATATGCCACTTGTGTTGATATTACAGAATAGAAGAAAATACAGAATTATAAAAAAAAAAAAAAAAAAAAAAAAAAGAATTTTACATTGAAGTCCATAGAAAAAGCATGTATTATTAAAGTATTTATAAAAGAAATTTCATACAAACCGTTTGGTAAAAAGTTAGTTAAAATATATATTAATAAATCAATCATTTACCACAGAAATTTTAACTAAGAAAATCCTATTTTTCTTATATTTATCAAGACTGGACAACTCTTCCAAACAGTCTGAGTGTAAAACGATCAGCTTGGGCCTAATCATTTATTAGTCAATTTTACTTTCATTATTATTTAACATTTATTTGGATTTAATTCATTCAAAGTTGCTCAATCAACTTTCGTTACATATTGAATACCTTTTTGAGCATACTGTTTTTCTTGCGATTTTATTAAATTTCAACAACAAAGTAAAACTCTCCGTTTTGATTGTCTTTATTCCAGTACAACAATATGGCAGTATGGTCGTCAAACGATATTAATTAAAGCACTGTACCAAAAAAAACAACAACAAACAAACAAACAAACAAAGAATTGTGTCATAAGGAAAACAACAGATTAATGGTCACCTTTAGAGTTGTTATCTGTGAGGTGCTGATATACAGACACGCTTCGTAGTGGCATTACATGCGCACTATATACGTTATTCAAAAGTCTCTGAAACAACAAAACATGAAAGGAATATGGCACCTAGTTCCTCAAAGAAACAGTCAACACTAAATAAAACAACAGATTTGTAAATATTTAACATGGAATGCTAAAGATTGGTGTAAATCTCCTGGAGACCAATCCACAACACACAATATACCCTGTGTACATTTAGCACCTTCTGAAATCAAAACTATTGCACACAAAAAAACACATTCACGTGCCAACCACTTAATGTCACTCTCCTTGACGTTTTCTAATTAAAAAAAAAACCAAAAATTGTGAAATCATTGAATTCATGGTAACGATATAAGTATGCACACACACAAAAAAAATCACATTACAAGAATTTGTCAAGATTCAAACTTGAATGATATTTTGCAAAATACACATGAGACAAGTCAACAGAAAATATTCACTACTACATGAAGTTTAAGTCAGTATTCTAAAAGTGACAAACTATACACCAAAATTTTGTTTACAAATTGTCTTCAGAACAGGAGGTTCGCAAATAATAATAAAAAAAAAAAGCGGCCAGATTTCTATTTCTTATTACAATGTAACTTGCTGAGGAGAATTTTTTTTAAACCATCCCGATCACGTCACTCAATGAAGTTAATACATTTTTAGCCATTGTGGATTCGTGCAAACCTACTTTGGAGAGAGAGGGAGTGAGAGAGAGTAGGCATCCCAGATTGGATAGCAGATTTCAAAGTAATTTTAAAACAATTTAGAATTTTAAAAAAATTGCAACGTTCACATAACTGGTTTCTCTGTCCTTATTTTCAGAACAGTTTGTGGTTACTTGACCTTGAAACAACGTCACAGAATTCTTGCGATTGGCTGTCTTGTTTGTTACAGCCCACCATTTACATGGGGCATATGGATAGTATTTGCATCTATTGTGAATATTTTGCATGACTGGTATTGAATGTCTATCGCCTCGGCACAATAAACCATTAATGCTGAAAATGATAATAGATTGCTTTACCGAACAAGCTGTCGAGTACATACATGTAGCTATCATATAGTCTGCGGACGCCTTGTCCTTCTGAACACTGTGGTCATTCTTTTATGTTCCTACATTGGACGGACTTGTTCGTCATGTGATTCTCACAAACAATGACGTATCCGTATTCTGTGTTGGATGGTCAAAACCAGATTTAAAATGTACCAACATACGACCTGAAAAGATAGATAATCAACAGATAATTGTTTAAACATTGCACAATGCTAAACCTGTCACGGTGGCCTAGTGGTAGAGCATTCGCTTCGTGATTTAGATGTCGGGGGTTTTGAAGAGCCCCGCTCGTCCCATGGCCGCGTTAAACCTAAGACGTTAACAGTGCGAGTCGCAGTCTTTCGGACAAGACCCTAAAACCTGAGGTCCCGCGTCGCGGTAGGCGTTAGCACATTAAAGAACCCTCCCTGCTACGGCCCCGAGTGCGAAGCATTTATAAGGAGTTTGTGGTATTTCATCTAATGCCGGTGATGTCTCTGTGGTAAACAAAATAATTGATAATTTAAGTGCTTTGGACTGTGTGAAAGGTCTGACTGTTTGAGACGCTGAGAATATACCTTTATATGTGTTTTGCGACATTGCATCCTGTTACGGTGTTTATCACTGTCCACTCTGACTCTACTGGTAATGGGCCGTCGAATGGACCGAGTCCTGCTTAGGATATACCTATGATAGCGTTCCCTCTGTTAGGGACTCAAATTACACCTATCCGAATCGCACCACAAAACCAACGGCCTCATCATCTTTCTAATTTACAAATACATGTACAGAATAACAATACCTGACCATGTCTTTTGTTTGGATACGACGAATCCGCGACAGTCAGGGTCTGCGTCACAGAAAGTCGCTGCCTCCATGACGTCAAAAGCAGAACGTGTGCATCCAGTGCCCGATAGTGACAGACGACATCTGTAGTCAAATTTTCCATGGAGATCACTTAACTGGTACAACTGATAGTCTAAAATAAATAATCAACATGAGAGAAAAGGAAAAAGTCGCAAAATGCTTGATGCATATTTTGAAGTAGCGTAATTTATGGAGCTCGGATGCTAGTGAAATATCGATCAGTATTGCCGTGGAAGAGGATATTCTGAAGGAAGATAGCAATATTCACAAACCACCCTGTAAGGGAAGCCATTGCTTACAATGTTAAATTACTATGTCGAGTCAAAACAGATATAACGCACCTTTGGGAAATTGCTGTTTGGGTCTATTCAAATATTTCCCAGTCATATAAAGATTTTTTATTTTCTTCATCAGACGTAGTATTTGATGAGAATTCAGAGTGAGATTGCTGTATCCTGCCACAACTCTGTCCACCAGAGGGCGTAGTGATTCGGGGGCGCCATGTGGTAGCAGAAATGTAGTAAAATGGCGACCTCCGTTAAATAAGTTTTTCTTTTCGTTGTAACTTGAACATCTACCTTTTTCACACGGTATTCTAGTAAAAATAAAAAAATTAAGGTACATTTAATGATTCAATCCTTTATTTGCACAAACACATTTACAGTGAATAGTTATGACACATTTTATAAATCGGACAAAAACTACATGTGCATTCTTACACATGCATTGAATTACAATGTGCAAAATGTCACTGGTTTCGCATAAGGTTTTGTCTGAATTTTAGGCAATTTTTCAAATTCAACTGAAATAGGAATTCATTAATAATTTGAGAATTACATTGGAATTCTTATCAAGAATAAAATTTATATTTAGTGCCAATGAATTGAATTTTTTTTAAATGTATGCTGTTGGGTTAAATTCTATTGATTTTATCATTGAATATATATTTTAGTGATTTATGCATTAAATGTTTTCTATTTGTCCAGTTTTACAAAGTGAAAAAATTCTCTCTGTTGTAGATACCGGTAATTAAGTTCCCAATCATTAAAAATGTGCACTAAAATTGCAGTCCTGATAGAAATATATTGAAAACAAGAGGTACTGTGAGCAATGCTCACTAAGAATACCCTCCCCCCCCCGCTTACCCCAATCTCCCAAAGGGTGTCGGTAATAGGTATAAACTACCTCTTTTCTGAGTGTAAAAAACAAATGGCATGACAAACCGAACCATATTGCTACTTCGATGTCCAGTGCGCGTGACCTTTGACCTTTTGACCCCAAAATCGATAGGGAACATCTTCATCCCATGGGTAGTCCATATGTATGATATGGTGACTGTAGGTGGAAAGGATAACGCTTTAGAGCACGGAAACCATATTGCTACTTCGATGTCCAGTGCGCTTGACCTTTGACCTTTAGACCCCAAAATCGATAGGGAACATCTTCATCCCATGGGTAGTCCATATATATGATATGGTGACGGTAGGTGGAAAGGATAATGCTTTAGAGCCCGGAAACCATTGCGTCTACAGACGGATGGACGGACAGACAGACGGACAACCCGATTCCAGTATACCCCCCCCCCCACAACTTGTTGCGGGGGGTATAATTATCAAGATCGGATGACCTTTCTCCAGTTCTATAGATGGGTGTGTAGAATTTGATTTTGATGACTTAAAAATATTGTATGTATATTTGATTTTAAAGACAAATAATAAGTGTAACCCGTTTGTAACCGCGCATGTACCACACAGATTTAGAGGTGCATGCAAAACTTTTCTTTTTCTTCTTCTGATATTGCAAACAAGCATAGAAATTTACGCTTTGATATAATTATTATGTAATTATTATTATAATTATATAATTATTATGCCTTCGTTATTAATTTGATATAATTATTATGCCTTCGTTATTAATTTGATATAATTAATTTGATATAATTATTATGCCTTCGTTATTAATTTTGATATAATTATTATGCCTTCGTTATTAACAGGCTGTCCAGCACCCTTGGACAAAAAATAAGGGCAAATTTTAGGGGTAAAATTTAAAAAAAATTAGGGCTAAATTAGGGCTAAAATTAGGAATTTTTAACCAAATTGCGGAAGTTTTAATTATTTAAAAGGACTTACCTTGTCAAATTTGACAATAAAGAAACTCACATGACACACAAATAAGATGTAAGTACAGGAAGGGCGTATTCCAGTGTTCCATGGTCTCAGCTATTATTGGCTATAACCTAAAATCTCAACTCTTTATCACAAAGTCACAACCAATAAACAAGCTTGACACATGGATCCACAGGTCAACTGCCTTTCACTGCATCTACGTTAATAACACACATTTTGTATGAATGCATTTTGATTTTTCAAGACTGATAAAAAAGTAGGAATTGACATGAAAAATAAGGGCTTTTTTAGGATTTCCCCTTGAATTTTACATTTTTTTAAGGAATTTTAGCAAAACTGAAAAAAATTAGGAATTTTAGGGCCGCTGGACAGCCTGTATTAACTTTAGGATCAAATACTGTCTGCAGATTCAACATTTCAAATACTGTCTGCAGATTCAACTACTCACCTTTGTGTAAAGTTGGAACTAGAAAAATGCATCGCACAGTCGTTATCATTAACACAGGCGGGGTCTCCAAACCCCACATCATCAACATCTGAGAGTTTGAGAGAGCCATTCACAAGGACAAATTGTTGACGCCGGAAGTCATTCATGGCTATACTGCCATAGTTACTGGTCGCCATTAATTCAATGATGGAGGAAACGTCGTACGAAATCTATAACGAAAACACAAACTGATAACACAGGTAAACCACACTATCCACCACCACCACCCCATCATAAAGAGTCCTTCCTTCCTCCAGAGATATTTTTATTGAACATAGATGTCATCGGCAACTAACAACTCAACTTTATGACAAACGGGATGTCTTCAGCTTTTCCATCGTCAACTTTCCATAATAAGTTGATTTTGTGTAAGTCAACCGATTACTCTGAAAAGTAACCACCCTCTCTCACTCTTCAGGTCGCTGTATGATGGTTCAGGGGCGTAGCTATTTTGTACGCAAGAGCTTCCAAGTCATTTTCAAAAAAAAAAAATAAATAAATAAATAAAAAAAAAAAAAAAATAGAACATACTTTTTAATAAATCAATATTCAAATAAATAAACACATTAAAAAAAATCTACAGACTTTTGCATTCATAAAATTCCCACTATACTATAAGCATGTTTGTGGCATATTTTAAAACGCCTATCGAGAAAATTTGTAGATTGTTTCGATAATTTCCTAAATGATACAATAATCTATAACAGAGTATCGACACGCAGCTGTTGTAGGGAAATTTGTAAAGATTTGTTATCGGGAAATCAAAATCCATGTTGGAATTCGGATCGCTCCGAAAAGTAAAGATTTGGCACGTAGTCGATCTGTAAAAATGTCAATTTAATTTCGATCATTTTAAAATGGCCATGACATTTAGGTACTGTACATGTATATTGAAATAAAGATCGCTCCAATAAGTAAGAGGGTGGATGTGTCTAAACAAAGTTACATCAAAAGTCTTACTGGAATTCAAATCACTCCGAATGTTGGGAAACATTTGTACCAAGATACCCAGCCCTTGTGGTGAAGAAAAGTATTAAAGAGCGGACGAAGGAAGACAAAGAATGCAGTAACTGACGGCCAGGGGCCAGTTTCACAAAACCACTGTTTCTCAAAACTGTCATATCTTAAGATAATCTTAAGATTGTTAGAAATCTTAAGACATCCAGATACTTGTCTTAAGTTTATACTGAACTATGTTGTGCTAAGAGATAGGTAGCTTATCCGGAGGGAACGTGGTTTCAGGGACAGAAACAATCTACTAGACTATATGGAGGATGTGGACATCATTGATAAGCTTGTATACCGCGACATGTGTTCTTTATGATGAACTCATATTCGTTTAGAATATCCCACAGCCAACTTTTTCCTACTTTCGCTATTTAGGCATGTCCACCTTTTCTTCATTTCCAATCTCTACCCAGAGTTATCGTTCCCGTAGCGCCACTAATACCTCTGTCAACGTCTAAAAATCATATCAAACCGTACTAAAACTAACTTAGCATATCAAACTGTAATGATCATATCTAAGCAAATCAAACACTTGTCTGAATTTTATAAACGCAGAAGCTGGTAAATATGAGACACCTGAGCGAATTAAAAGGTTTTATATAAATATTCATTCATTCATTCATCCAATAATACTAAAATAATCATTAAAATTCGTTGTTTTTGTGAACTTACTGTAAGATTTTAAGCTTAACACTAAAACTTGTAAAATCATACTTTATAATGCAATAGGTAGAAATAAGTTTTGCCAAGAATCTTGACATTCAGACGTTGACAGGTGTTGTAGCGCAGCGTAATACGCCCTCTGGTGAGAGATTGTTTCATTTCTTCACCCGACCGGACATAATCTTTTGAATTTACAGCATCTTAAAAACATTTTTTTTTCTCTCCACCTTGTCAAACAATACTGATATTCAGCAACTGAAAAGTTTGGACTTCGTTTTATAGACATCTAAAATCTTTTGACACCGATTTGTCTGAGTGCATGCACGCGGACTTCCTAGCCGCTATGCGGTCACAAGTAAACATATTCGAATACCAATCATTTATTGCTTGTAGGCACAAAAACTGTGTTGGGTGAATCTATGTTTGGTTAGTTTTCGTACTATTTCATTTCATTCAGTTATAGGTTTTTCACAAAGGGAAGCCTTTGCGCCCAGTATACATGTATAGTCGTATAATTACACGCGTTTTGTTCGATTAATTCGTCGTTCATAATAAATTTGCTTATGTATTACTTGTGTCTTTGGTTTTCCCTACCCACTCACGCCCTCGTTTATAGAATACCTTTTTTGTATTCAGTATATCATTTTATTGAATAAAACAAGTGTGGCGTTGCTAACTTGTAACAAACGCAATATATCAAACTTTGATATAGTGTTTCTACAAAAATATTCATTGTTTTAATTTTTGTATCACAATTTCTGAAATCAAATAATACACAAATCGAATGTAACTTTTGAAATACGAAATAAAGTGTAGGTCACATGATTTAAACAAGAGGCCCATGGGCCACATCGCTCACCTGAGTCACATGACTCATATTTAAAGATTTTTCCAATATATTCTCATGTAAAACTTTGATCCCTATTGTGGCCCCAACCTACTCCCGGGGGCCATGCTTTCTACAAACTTCAATAGACTGCACTATGTCAAGAAGCTTTTCTGCAAATGTAAACTTCTTTAGCCCAATGGTTCTTAAGGAGAAAATTTTTAAAGTTTTTTTCCTCTATTTATTAGTTATGTAAAACTTTGATACCCTACTGTGGCCCCATCCTAACCCAAGGGGTCATAAGTTTAACAAACTTGAATCTGCACTAAGTCAGGAAGCTTTCATGTAAATCTCAGCTTTTCTGGCTCAGTGGTTGTTGAGAAGAAATTTTTTTTAAAAGATTTTCCCTATATATTTGTATGTAAAAAATTGTTTCTCTAATGTCGCCTCATGTTGCTGCCGGGGGTCATGATTTTAACAAACTTGAATCTGCACTATATCAGGAAGCTTTCATGTAAATCTCAGCTTTTCTGGCTCAGTGGTTGTTGAGAAGAAACGTTTTTAAAAGATTTTCCCTATATATTTGTATGTAAAAATTTGTTTCTCTAATGTCGCCTTCTGTTGCTGCCGGGGGTCATGATTTTAACCAACTTGAATCTGCATTATATCAGAAAGATTTCATGCAAATTTCAGCTTTCCTGGCCCAGTAGTTTTTGAGAAGAAGATTTTTAAAGATTTTCCCTATATATTTGCATGTAAAACTTTGATCCCCTTTTGTGGCCCCATCCAACCTCCGGGGGCCAAGGTTTTAACAAACTTGAATCTGCACTATGTCAGAGAGCTGTCGTGTAAATTTCATTTCTTCTGGCCCAGTAGTTCTTGAGAAGAAGATTTTTAAATGACCCAACCCTATTTTTGCATTTTTGTGATTATCTTCCCTTTGAAGGGGCATGGGCCTTCATTCGAATCAACTTGAAAGCCCTTTATCCAAGAATGTGTTTTGTCAAGTTTGGTTGAAACTGGCTCAGTGGTTCTGAAGGAGAAGTCGAAAATGTAAAAAGTTTACAGACGGACAGACGACGGACAACAGGCGATCAGAAAAGCTCACCTGAGCTTTCAGCTCATGTGAGCTAAAAAGAAGTAAGACGTATCAAATTTCATAAATATATTAGACAATTACAAATGCCTAAAATCGCAATATTTCAACTTCCTATTTATATTTTTGTATACTCTAATCTAACATTTGAATTCATCCATGCAGTTAAAAGATTATAAAGGAAACACGGTATTTTACAATGTAACGAGTACACATGTACCAATGTGCTAAGATCTATCTTAAGATTTCTTGAAGTCAAGATAGTTTTGTGAAAACCGAATAAAAATGGCATCCTTTGTAGAAGTGCATCAGGAAATGCGATGGTTACGACAATGAAAAAAAATAGTGACTTCTTGTTGGTATTGTAAGTTTTTCACAAATATATTTGAGAATTTTTCTGATTCTATTGTAAGGTTCTCCATTACTTCGTTAATTTGGACTTTAATAGTTGCATGTTTCTCTCTAAAATAACAAATATCGCCTTATATTCTTTAATATTGGGGTACAGGAGTACACACTCTCAATTTTACACAACGATAAGGATATTTAGCAGAGAAATTCGTTACCATTTTGAAGGGCATTTAAAAAGGATATTTAGGCATAAACCCTCCCCTTAAACATCAGAATCTGGAATGCGTGTGGCCCCGTTTTCACCTGCGCTCATTCATTGTGATTAGCCCATTGCAAAAATATTTACACAAGATATAATATATTTCAGCGCATTTCTTCCTGTGCACAGATAAATATATGTCTCAGCCTTTTAGCCTCTACCACAAGTCCATTAACAAAAAATTAGTTTTTGTCTAATCTACACTGGCTTTAATGTATTTTTCCTCTCTCTCTCTCTCTCTCTCTCTCTCTCTCTCTCTCTCTCTCTCTCTCTCTCTCATTTCTAAGACATTTCCTTTCGTTCTAATTTATAATTTACATACCATTTAATTTTAAAACTAAAAGCCTAGTGGCCAAACATGAAGGGATCTAAATACAATTTATAACAAATCGCCGTTATGAAAAGTGAGATACACTGTACACAATGTTAAAAGGTACAATATTTAATAGGGGAGAACTGTGCATGTATCTGTGACTAGATGTTACATTTTCAGCATGTCTGTCAGAGTGTCTGTAAATGTTCTGTTGCTTTCTCTAACCGATTTCATGACCACGTGTACCACATGCACTGGTCTACACCAGACATGGGCAATTTTGGGGGACTCCGATCAATGCGTTTTAATCTGTAGTAAAAATATTTGAAATACATGTCGTTACATTATATATCAAATATTTATTTGATTAGCATTTTGTAAATCAGTAATGAATGACATTGATAGCTTATCTTGTTTTTAACACATATACCAAATGACCATTCATCACCAAAGTAACAATTGTATCATTCCAATCTGTAATCTATACACAAGTGATCATTTACAAAGTTCGGGGGGGGGGGGTGATAAGGGCAGAAAATATCAAATACGTAAACTCGTCTCATTTGTATCTATTGCCATTAAGGAAAGATAAACTTCACAACCTTTTCACTTTTCGAAATTGAATTGAATTTTCAAGAAAAACATTAGTCTACAATTATTAATTTCTTTTAATTTATAATAATAGTTTGGATTGAAATTATGCTTTATATCATAGAAAATGAATTTTTAAACAAACGAAAAATTAGTATTTTAGATTGTTCTTCTAAAATCAATTCAATATGAACTTACTCTGAAACGGTCCTCCCACGACATCTGCAATAGTTTAATCAAGTCCACACTATCTCCAAGTTCTGTTACCATGGCAACACCCTGGATGTTGCTGCTGGTGCCTGGTACACAAAATCCCAAAACCTACAATTAAATAATAGTAGATGTGGAATTCTCTCGACTTCTCTTCACAATTGTAACTAAACTGACTAACTGAATAAAGTATCGGTAATGCAAAATACACTGAATAAAGTGTCAAAACTGCAAAGTTGAAACTGAACTAGAAATAATTGTCTTAGCACACTAAAACTGATATCTCCCCTTCCATTTTCTATAGTTTCCATAGACATTTTTAGGGATAATCTTTACAGTAGAAAATTAAGAGTTACGGTACACAACAGTCACCTATATGTATATGAACTTCAAACAAGGAACAGTGTTGTGAACATATGATAGTAAATTAAACATACCAAATATCAAAGGCCTATGTCAATAGACAAAAAGTTATGATCCGCATAAAAATATGCTAAAAATGTCTATTATTTAACTTTTACATAAAAGGTCAAGGTCATAGGTAATCAAAAATGGTACGCTACACAATGTCTCAGCATGGTATACTCACATACCAAAGGCCTACGTCAAAAGACAAAAAAGTTATGGCCCGGACTAAGTTTGTATGAGAAGAAGAATTCACACTAAGACAAAAGCAACATGTCCCCCTTCTGCTATGGTGACACTAAATAAAGAATACAAACTGCTACGGTGACCATATATAGAACCAGAACTGCTAAGTTGACCGTAGCAACATGTACATGGGGATACTCTCTGTATCTTCGTTACACTATATATTGAATGATTATAAAACATGAAAAATAAAGAGAATGAATACAGGGATTAAATTTTGTTCAGTGCACGGTGCATGTTTTATTCATTGGCTAAAAGTAAAACTTGCACTGAATTCATCATAAACAATGGTAAACAGTGTTATTCTAACACACGTCAGCAACTCAGCCCTCAACCCCAAAACGTGTCTTTGATTTGGAACGACAACCATTTTTAATGAGACAAAGACGTTATATATCTAATTGGTGCACTTTTTTATATCACGGGTGATTTCTGTCAAAACTAACTACTGTAGTTTAAAATTGACACTCCATGTCAACTCAGTTGGGTATTACACGGAGAGTGGGGTCGTTGCACTTTAGAGAATTCTTTTGCCATTTCGCCTGGCAAGACAGATACATGTAACTGACAGGCGTCAGGTTTCCCCGTTGATTGCCTGTGACGTTTTGGAGGGGTTAGCACACACAGACAGCTCTGTTGAACAAATACGAAGTGTTCGGTACATATAGAACACGCCAGCATTTTGTGTGTGAAATTCTTGTCAAGTTTTAAATAAACATTTATATACGACGATTTTTTGTAGATAGATATCTATACGACGATTTATTATATTTCAATAATACGACTAATTAGTATTCTCCTGTCAATGGGGATAATACTTAGAAATGTGTCAACGCCTGTAAAAATAATAATCGGTTACATGTCATTTTTTAAATTAATTTTTTCACGAAAGTTTTATCAATCTTTTCGGTTACATGTCATTTTTAATATACAATTTTTCACGAAAATTTTATCAATCTTTTACACCTTTAAAACTTAAGGAACACAGTCCACGTACAAATGTAGCTAAGACGTTAAGCAAGAGATGAGTAGTGTATAGATTGTGTATTAGAAAATTACATTTATTCCCTCTAAATGGCTCTATAGTGTATATGATACCTTGATGACGTTTTCGTGGGCTATCGCTTGCAGAACAACGATCTCTTTGACAATATTCTGAGCAGCTTGATGGTAGCAGTCTTTATAAATATGACCTTTGGCTACACATGACCTCAGATGCTGACCTCTTACATCCACAGTTTTAATAGCCACCGGTAACCCTCGATAATCTCCCCTGTACACGGCCTTTGTCCACCCAGACTCTAAATAAGTCCTCTTTGAAATATTCACAAAATCGTCGCACTCGATTAAGTTTTCCGCGTAAGACACGGACATTGGAGCCTCTTTCTGAATTTTTATCACATCCAGTCCATTTTCCGTGGACTTTTCCATCAGTTTCCGAAGACGGTTCTCAAATGTTCCATGGATACTAGAAGCTCTGAGTTTTGGATTTCGTAGTTCTTTTCGGTCCCACATAGAACTGCCCTTTTCATCCCATTCCAGTCCTGCGAATCGCCGATGTAAGGTCACATTGAGACACAGGACCACCATAACAGACGACAGGAACAGTTTCCATGGAGATATCCGTCGTAATAATAATTTCAACATTTTCCACGCAAAGAGCCAGGCAGGAGATCTACTCTGTATGGTCCAAAACCCCACGTGTGGTCACAAGACATTTTCTTGAAACTTCTCATTTTTTTTCTGGGCATTTTAAATTTGTTCAATAATTCCCTCGAACTCGGAGAAAATTACGCACGGTCCTTAAGCCACATAGTTTTCATTGTATTTTGTTTCAGTCCGACTGTCTGGAAACAGGAATTGTATGATTCAAGAAAAAAAATCCTGGCACCTGAAAAACAAGAGTGAAGAATGAGACGTTAAGCTTCCGAGGGCTAGATAAATTATCGCAAACATATGCCTCTTCATTCACGCACCGGTTAGGCTCTGCTAGTTTTTAACTAAACCGTTTCAAACATAAATATCTTAAATAGTTTGAAGATAATAAAAATATACAAATTCTGACATCTGACAGATTGTTTGTTCTGCAAAATATCCCCCCGATTCCAAGACTGCACGATGTAACGTATCGATTCGGTAATCCTGACTAAAAAAAAACGCACTCCGCTGCAATAAGATATATTTGAACTTTAGACTTCGCAAATTAATCAAGATATGGTATTATCTATTGCACAGGGTTAAATATCGCTGAATATTTGATTCCTTTCCCCCCTGATCTAGACTATTGATTCCTATTTTAGCATCATTATAAGTATGTTGGTATACAAGTTACAGTGAATGATGCGATTACGATGCTCGGCTGTGGTGAACCAAGGTTCTATCTGCACGTGTCTGTCAAAAAACATTTGCAACGGGCACCGGACATGTGGGTTTATCTTTTTAATCAATGTCTTGATTTGTTTATCAGACCTAATAAAACACATTGCTTCGACATTTTAACAAGATACAACGGTGTAAAAAAAAAAAGCTTTAAAAACATGTCAAAATTGAGAAATCCCAACGTCGAAAACATCGTTTTCTGTATTTTTTTTTCTTTCTCTCTCTCTCTCAACATCAAGCTGCGTCAGACGATACCCGTTGTATCATATGAAGACTTCCCGCAAATCCGTTCTCTTGTCTGCCTTTGTCGCCTGTGTAGAAGATTTCACGACTCTTGTTACCGACGTCAAGCGAAAAAATACCCTATTCTTCTCCCATCATTTCCCTTTGTACAAAACACTACGCCATTTCCGACAGCCTTTCACAAAATGAGAAAAATCCAATTAGACTGACTTAGAGAAAAGCTGTGTCACTCGGGGCTTTTTCTTCTTCACTCACGACCGTCGTCAGTTGCAACTTAAGCATACAAAAATGTCTTGGAGCTGAATAAAATCGCCTGACATGCTTGTATAAATATTCTTTACTCAAAGCTAGGAGTCGGAAAACTTAATTTCACTTTATTTTTGAATTAAAAGACTTGGATATTCAGCTACACATAGTCTGACAAACATCCCACACTCGACAATAGTTCGCCAAAATTAATTTACACATATGCTATCCTTCATTCGAAAATATGAAATCGATTTTTTAAAAAATAAATCCTTTTATATCTTGAAAGCATTATAAGCTAATGTCCAATCCATATAAAAGAAAGTGACATAACATACTGTAATTTGAACAAGTACGGTCCGTTCGATATCCATTAATTAAGGAAATTTAAAGTACAGTCGTATGTGGTACGGTGTCAAGCGTTTTACATTTGTACGACCGTCACTATGTACAGAGCCCCGTGTTAAATAAGTATTTTGGAGACGGCGAAGGATAATTTTTCATCTGTCATCTCCAAGAGGAAGATAATGTGTCAACATGGTCCTGCGGAGACTATTCTACTTTATGAATACGTAATATACATATTTTATCAGCAAAAAAAACCCCAAAAACAAAAACAAAACACCATGAACTATTGCAGGTGCATGTGACTTTATACAATAACATAACAGTGTAAAATACTTACAGAACACGGTCTAATACTTACCTCACAGAGAGAAAATCGTGAAAATAAAACGACTTACCTGTGATTAGAAAACTATTTAAACTGCACAGCCCCCGTTTTAACTTCCGAAGGTTAAACTGATAAGTTTATCTGGCTGCAATCAGCGACACTGTCAGAATACCAGCTCCCGTGCTAACACTAGTCCGCATTCCGCTGTATTCTGACAGGCCTGTGAGGAGACTAGCCAAGTTTTTTTTCCCTAACATGTCTCGTATTACACAATATTATAAATGATTTCCTTCAAGAAAAAATAAAAATGCAGAAACGATGCTCTGTCTTGTTTCACAGACGTATGAGAAAGATCACACCATTTTGAACCACAACCCAGATTTAATTTCGACTGGATTCTGTAAGGGGAAATTAGAACTCGATCTGTTTTCTGTATTTGGTCTAGTTAAAGCTAAGTGACACTTGAGGTTTTATTCAACGGTCTCGCTACCGCCAAGCACACAATGCACTCCTCTGACGGCGAGGGTCGCCCCCCTCGAGTCAGATCACACCACCACACATTTTACTAACAAGGAAATGTGGGAGATCTATACTTTTTCCCTTATTTAGAAATATATTAAAGTGTCATCTGCCAAAGAAGACACAGGTAGATCTCTAATATGAATTTGATAAAGGAGAGAAATCCACACGACTCGCACACATAGGAGCGGAGGATTACCTTAAACACACGTCCTAGTCCTTCCGTTGGAACCTGACGGGTCACTAGCACGATCTCTCAGCATGGAACGCTGGGATTCCTACTCCGGCAGCGGCTGTTTTAGGCCTATCCTGCAGTACTGTCAAGAAGGAATGGAACGAGGAAATAAAGACGACATTGGCTTCATTGCCAAAACGCAGACGTTCGTCCACAGCAACAGACGACAGATCGAGCCATGTTAACTCTGGCGTGTTTATTGATCGTTACCTCTCTGTTACCATTAGAGGCGAGGCTTAAGACTAAGCGACATGTAATATGGTGCTAAATATCGGAAATGCATTAGAGAGAGAGAGAGAGAGAGAGAGAGAGAGAGAGAGAGAGAGAGAGAGAGAGAGAGATTTCATTTATTGATACTGTAAACATATAAGTTATATTTTAGATCCCCCCCCCCTGAAATTTTGCGTGGGGTTCAAAGAAAAAGATAATTATTTCTGGATGAATTAGCTCACCTGAGCCATGATTTTAATGACCAAACTGACCATACAGCATCTAGTATAAAATCGCATCTTTTTTCATTGTTAACAAAAATTATTAATTAACGTTACGACGATCAGCAAACAAGATTGAAGTTCCTCCTCGACTAGGTGGGAGGAACACCACGTATTAGTTCTGGTCCCCGCCCCCGCCACTCTTTGATCACTCGTGCACATTGAGTGATCAAAGGGTGGCGGGAGCGGGGACCAGACTAATCCCCCCCCCACACCCACACCCACACACCATGGCTACTTTCCTTTTTTACCGGTTTTTTTTTTTTTTTTTTTTTTTTTTTTTTTTTACAGAAGCATTAGAAGTGAAAAGGTCACGGGTCTTTCAGATACGACCTTAAAAACGAGATATTTTAAAAGTTAATTCCACCCTTGTGTGACGTCATAAGATTTTGCAAAATCATTGATTTATTTAGATTTATTCATGATAAAAACATAAATTTTGTTGGAGTTCTCGGATAGTTATTTTTTGTTTTAAATCTTGTTAAACATTGAATATTTCAAAAAGTCAGTGATTAAGTCCAAGGGCAATAACTCTGCTTTCATTGATTTCTTTATTTAGTCCATTTATGCGTTAGATTTCCTTTCTTTTTCACAAACATTTTGTACACTTTTGCATAGAAAAAGTTTCATGAAATTGTTATGAATACTTTTATATCGCTAACCAGTTTTTTGTGAAATTTTGATGCTTTTTTCTGGTTTAAGAAGAATTTTTAGACGTTGATATAACTCTGTTTATGTGTGTCTCGCATCTTAAAGCAATACTCGCTGTCACTTTGTTGTCGATTTTGTTGTTGTTGTATATTTCAATAGAACCGAAATCTTTACTTTTTTAATTTTTTAAATTTATTCTTTTTCCATATTCACACAATCATCAGTAATAGTAATGAAGATACATATATTAATCATTTTATACATTCTCACACCATCTCACACTCTTTCACACTACTATCATACAGCATTATTGGTTGAATACTTCTTATTCTAGGTTACAGATCAAAAATAGTTTTCCAGTTTTCCCAAAGTCTGTCAAATTTCAAAACTTCACATAATTTAAGTGCTACAAATTTTCAACTTTGTATTTGAAAGAAAGATAATGTATCAGCCCAGTAATATGAGGAATTTTGTTTTGTTTTGAACAATTGATATACAGAATTATGAAATTAAAAACTCTGAAAATATGCATGCTAAGATTATTCCAAAGTGACAGAGTATCAGAACAAGATACATGTATAAGCATATGTTGTATTGTTTCTACATTTTCTTTACAAAATGAACAACAGTCATCTGAAATAATACTGATTTTCTTGAGTTAATATTTCGTAGGAAGAAGCTTGTAAAGGATTCGGTACTGCAACCACTGAACTTGAGTATCAATGCTTGTTTTAAAACAAACTTTAAACAACTCTTTGACAGAAATATTGCCTTCTAAATGTATAGATAATTCAGTGTTCCATTTTTTAATTGATTTGGGTATGAGATCATTACTATTTATCATATCAACACTTTGGAACATTTATCATTCAACAGTATAAATTCAAAGTAAAAAGGAATAAATGGTGTACAATTTTTTTTAACATCTGATCTCTTAACAGATATAGTCTTTAAAAACTGAAATATAGTACTGGTAATATTGTTGTATTGCATTGTACATACATTTGCTAGTCTAAATTTTTGTGAAAAATCTTGTAGTAATAAAAAATGTCCATCTTCATCTAAAAGTCTCCAATTATTTTCACACCATGTAGATACCATGTTTTAACATAAATGTCTTTATTATTACCAACACACATATTTGTATTATGCAATACTGGAATAGAACTGAGTTTTTGCATGGTATATTTATCATCCATTGCTCGCATCATTGCTAACCATGATTGAAAAACATCATGCCAAAAATAATTGCTATGGTTTATAACAGTATAAATATATTCCTCTCCAAAATCTATCATTTTTTTACCACCCCATTGCCATGAACTGCCAAAAAAATATCCACCCATGGTTTGTGACTGTTTGTTAATCTTTTAATCCAAGAACATTTTAAAGACATTGTAAAATTTCTCACCTCAACCATTTTCATGCCACCTTTTAAGTAATCTTGGGTGACAATTTGTCTCTTGACCTTGTCAATCTTTGAATTCCATATAAATTGAAGAAAAAAACCCAGTTATTCAGAAAAGACAAGATATCTTTATCTGGATTTGGTAGTGCATTAAACAGATGGTTTGGTTTAGCTTAGGTAAAAGCAGTGCTTTGGTGACTGTGACTCGACCAATGGGAGTGAGTATTCTCCTATTCCACTGGCGTATCAACACTTTAATTTTTTGTATCTGAATATTATAATTTAAATTGATTATTTTTTTCATATCCACAGAAAATTCTATTCCTAGTAAGTTGAAAGTAGTGCATCCCCACTCTAGTTTCCATCTTGTATGATAATATACTTGACTAGAGAAATTTTAGAGCCTATCCAAACAATTTTTGTTTTTGAGCTGTTTATTTTTAATCCGGAGAAAGTCAAATAGTAGTCTATAGTGTTAAGTGCAGCAAAAAGAGATTTTGGTGAACCATCAAGAGCCAAAGTTGTGTCGTCAGCATATTGGGAAATTTTGTGTTCCTTACCATTCACTATTATACCTTTGATAAATCTTAAACTTGGTTTTAATTTTATCAATGACTATGGTTAAAGTTATCTACAACACTATCATGATGTAGCACATAACAACATCAAGTTTTCAGATTTAGAGCTAATATAACTTTAAAAAGTGCTATGACATACAAAACAAAAAAATATGTATGTATTTCATTTTATAATTCATTATTTTGAACTCTAATAAATGGAAATAGATACACTTTCTATTCTTTTATTAGATTGAGTTACCTTAAAGAACACTCACTGTTTCCGCCTTGAGCGCCAAACATGTGTCTAGTTTTGTTGCAATGTATAATTTCGTATTTAGCCCCGACGAATGATTCACGAAAGAGATAAACGAAAAAAAGCAAATAAAATACTAAACCAGGCATTCAACGTTCGAGGCTGTGTGGGAGGGGGGAGGGGGGTCCATAAGACAAGTTAGTAGGTGTGGGAGGTGGGAGTTCCATAAGACAAGTTAGTAGGTGTGGGAGGGGGGAGTTCCATAAGAGAAGTTAGTAGGTGTGGGAGGGGGGGGGGGGGAGTTCCATTAGACAAGTTAGTAGGTGTGGGAGGGGGGGGGGAGTTCCATAAGACAAGTTAGTAGGTGTGGGAAGGGGGGGGGGTCCATAAGACAAGTTAGTAGGTGTGGGAGGGGGGGGGGGGTTCCATAAGACAAGTTAGTAGGTGTGGGAGGGGGGGGTCCATAAGACAAGTTAGTAGCTGTGGGAGGGGGGGTGTCCATAAGACAAGTTAGTAGGTGTGGGAGGGGGGTCCATAAGACAAGTTAGTAGGTGTGGGAGGGGGGAGGTTCCATAAGACAAGTTAGTAGGTGTGGAGGGGGGGGGGGTCCATAAGACAAGTTAGTAGGTGTGGGAGGGGGGGAGGGGTTCCATAAGACAAGTTAGTAGGTGTGGGAGGGGGGGGGGGTCCATAAGACAAGTTAGAAGGTGTGGGAGGGGGGGGGGTCCATAAGACAAGTTAGTAGGTGTGGGAGGGGGGGGGGGAGGTCCATAAGACAAGTTAGTAGTTGACATTTTACTACCAATGCTATTCATAACTTTCAACCACTCACTACTACTGTTATAAAAAAGAGTGGGGATTGGGTTGTGGGTTAGACACCCAATATATCTTTTATTTGCATAACAAAATAACAAGTAACCTATTGCAGAGTTAAGTCCAACTTCCGGACCTTTTGACTTTGTGGTAGCGGTCCTAACGTCACTCGGGCAACTCGGTCCGGTCCTCTGTGATGCCACCACGTTGTGTCACACTAAATACGTGTATACATTTTATTGGTCAATCAAGGGCCCCAGGGGCATTTTGACTTGCAAGTGTATATTTTAAACATTTGTTCAAAACAACGTATGATATCGTCATAATCATTAATGCACAGTAAAACCACAACAGGGTTTGAAATTGTCATAAACATTCGTGCACTGTATTAAAACAAATAATCAGTTTGCACTGTCTCATAATCAAGTTCATGCTGTACAATTAACAAATCTAATTATAATTATTTTCTTTTTATTGTATTCAGAAATAATTTTTCCAAGCATGCACTAGACTTCTTTGTTTTCATTATCATAAATCCATAGTAGTTTCTCAGAAGGTGTTTTAAAAGAAAAATTTGAATTGATTTCTGGGGTATAGTTTCCATTAACAAACCAAAACAAAAAAAAAAACAAAAAAAAAAGCCACGAATTATAAATTAATGAATAAATTTAATCTTCAATTAACCTCCTTGAGAGCATACCCTAATTTCATGAGGAAGTCCTGTGTACCTTCCTTTTTCAATATTTAGTTGTTTGGGAGCTCACCCGACCCTTGGTATAATATATTACAGTTAAGACTCAGGTTGATATTCAAATGGGTAAGATGACTTTGAGGGGGGTGGGTGGGTTGACAGAAGATTACTGACCAGCGCAATTGGCCCTGACCTTTTAATGTTGATATAACATTCCCGCCGTTTTAATTTTCTTTTCAAAATATGATGTTGTTTGTTTTTCCTTTTCTTAAGGATATTTTTTTCTTGCACAGAAGCCCGGGGAATTTAGGCAATAGTCTTTTTCCCATTTTGAAATCAAAATGCTGACATACATTATATAAATATCGTTAAAGAGGTAAAATAATTGTTAATATTATTTTACATCTATTATGGTGTTGTGAGATTTCTGGATAGGCGTGGATATAATGTCAGACATGATAAAATACCTAAATATGATAGCCAACTTCCAGGGGCGGATCCAGAACATTTTCAAAGGGGGAGGGGGGGGGGGGTGCGACCCAAGTTTGTATCTTTTTCGCCCCCTCTCCCAAATTTCTCATACCCCTATACTTTTGCCACTTTTACATGATATACCAATTATGAATATTTAAGTTTGTTCAAACCATAATTCTTATGGCCAGAGCTAGATCACAATATGCATTTAATGTTTTACTTAAGAAATGATTCTTTAAAATATTCTTCTACAAGACTAAAATTCATAAAAATATTCATGTAGTGTCGATCTTAGCTAACAGCGGGTGTGACCAGTAGACAGGGGATGCTTACTCCTCCTAGGCACCTGATCCCACCTCTGGTGTATCCAGGAATTTTGATGTTTTTATGGCATTGATTACTGTTATCTTCACTTCTTCATCCTGACTCTTAGAGCCAAGGCGTCACCACAACTAGAAAAATCCAATTTCCCCGTGTGTGTAATCTAAATACGCGGACAAAGACCAGACGCTGTAATCAGACCCGATATTTTATCATGACGAATGAACATGGCAGTCGTATAGTTAACTAATGAAGAATTACGCAAGTTTGACAGAAAGATAAATGAAAATGAATTTAGATTTATGCATAATTTAAAAAATAGGGATGTCCTCAGAATGGATACTCTTTTAAAATAGTTGATTGTACAGTTTATAGCTAAAATCGTGGGCATATCTGCATTCTACATAATCAGGTATGTAAAAACTACGGAGAACAAATTACCTATTTTACTTCCATTCTTTGTGCAATGAAGTCACATGATCATTCATAACTCTGAAAGCTTCCCTCAAACGAGGTTATTTGACACTTTGCAAAACTCAGGGCTGATGACAATTCGAGAAAACGTCTCATTTAGCTGTCAAGGTCGATATCCCGTGTTAATTAATACATCAAACAGCTGTCCTGTTGTTTACTCAGGTAAAAATCCAGGTTACTGCCCACACGAACCTGATGTAAAACAGTAATAAAAAAATAATTTGAAAAGGTGGAAATACAAAATTTTCCTTCAATTATAAAAAGTGACGAGCTACTAAAAAAAGTTAATTTTAGGTACAGTTACATGCATAAGTTTGCTGGGTTTTTTTGGGGGGTGGGTGGGGTGGTTGTTTGTTTTACAGTGTCCTTTCGAGAAAACTTCACTCATATTTTAAAAGGCAAATGCCAATGTAATATCATCTACATCCCAACATGATTTTCATTATCATTATGAAAACGTTGAAAATGTGTTGTGGTTCAACTGAAAACAATTCGCAATGACATCACAGTAATCATCTTCACAAGCCAAGTGTCCGATTCGCTTACTCTCATCTACCCCTTGGCAGATTTAGTCAAGTTTCTAAGCCTTCAAAATATCGTGCTTTGACTTTCCAGAGCATCCAATCAGATGAGAGGTAGATGAGAGTAAGTGAATCGGACATTTGGCTTCTAAGATGCACAATTATATACTACGCAATAACGTTGACTTCATTACCAATCCGGACCGACCAATGCTGTTGAAGAAAGCATACATGGCAGTTCCGAGTTTTTAACACGGACGGAGAATTTTAGGAAATCATAAGGATACATTCATTAAAATGAATATGTAAAAATTATTGGGAAAATGTAATGATTACACTGACGTCATAATTATGGAGTGCTAAATTAATGCCTCATTCACACGGATGCGCATTAAATTGATAAAACTCAAATAAATAAAAAATAGCGCGCATCAAATCAAACTATTGCTCTCATCAATTGAATTTTAAAATGCGCGCATCAATTCAATTATTGCGCTCATCAATTCAATTGAAGCGCTTATCGATGTGATGGAACTATTGCTCGAAAAATTTAATTCGGAGCCCGGTATAAAAGATCTGATAATGTTTTTAATTCATTTGAAAATATCTTTAATTATTTACGACAATTTTGTAAAAGGACTTAACGCACGCTAAAGAGAGCAACAATTCTGTTGAATTGAAGACATCTCTAATTGTATAGTTGCTCTATCTAAAAGAATAATCATGAATTTCTAGTCTCTATTAGGTAATTAATTTGCGGGACAAAAAGACGATATTTAAGAAGTCACAAAGGGACCAAAAAAAACAACAAAAAAAGAGAGGCGAAAACAACTTGCAAAGCTGCACGGAAAAAAAAAGATGAAAGAACGCCCAGTGAAATAACGACAAAGAACGCCCAGTGAAATAACGACAAAGAACGCCCAGTGAAATAACGACAAACATACATCTGTAGGTAGCTATGTGGAAACTGACATTTCTAAAAAAAAAAAAAAAGATAAGCATAAAAGGAATTAAAATAGAATAAGCCACATCTAGGTCCGATTGAAAATAAACACACTAAGGTTGATATGTACGAGCATTTTTGTGTGATCAAAGTATACGTAAATCAACACCTTTTGGCTCACCTGAGCTATAAGCTCAAGTGAGCTTTTCATAACACCTGTTGGCCGGCGTCCGTCTGTCTTCGCACAAACTTTACACATTTTCGACATCTCCGATACCACTGGGCCAATTTCAACCAAACTTACAATAAAGCATCCTTGGATAAAGGATTCAAGTTTCTTCGAAGGAACGGTCACGCCTTCTTCAAAAGGGAGATAATTCAGAAACGGTGAACATGAGGTGGCGTATTTTCAAAATCTCAAGAATCAATGGACCAGAAAACACAAATCTTGAGTGAAATCTTACTTAACGAGTGGAGATTCAAAATTCAAATCATGCCCCCCACCCCCCACCCCAAGGACCACAATAGGGGGTCAATTTTTTTTTGCATGTAGGAATTTTGTTTTCAAGAACAAGGTCATGGTTATGCAAGCATCCTCACCCCGGTACTGTAGATTCAAGTTTGTTCAAATCATGGCCATGTGGGTCCACAATGTGAACTTTTTTCAAAGGAATATGTAGGAAAGAGAAATAGTGTCATGATATTAAGATGGTGGTAAAAAAAAGTAAACAGGAAATCTCGGGAAACAGGTATTCGCCTTTTAGCGTGTTCTTCAATTTACCTCACTCCAATCAAATAAGGTCCCGTGGGGATCCGGGTTAGAATAGTCCCTCAGTACCCCCTTGCTTGTCGTAAGAGGCGACTAAACGTGGCGGTCCTTCGGATGAGACCGCAAAAACCCGAGGCCCCATATCATAGCAGCACGATAAAGATCCCTCCCCGCTCAAAGGCCGTAAGCGCCGAGATAGGCCTAAATTTTGCAGCCCTTCACCGGCAATGGTGACGTCTTCATATGAGTGAAAAATTCTCGAGAGGGACGCTAAACAATATACAATCGATTAAGAAATCCAATAATTTATTTTCAAAAATAAAATAAGATCTTGATAACTGAAACAATTTTGAAATTAAATATTAGTTTGTTGTAAAAAAAAAAAAAAAAAAAAAAAAAAAAAAAAAAAAATACAATAAACATTCACATTTCTAATTTTTCCAGTAGATAGAATAAATAGCTGAAAACTTCACTGACAGGACTTCACTGACAGGAGTTCACTGACAGGACTTCACTGACAGGAGCGCCCTGAGAAAAAATTGAGATACACAAGCAGGAGTGTAGCTAGGACTATTTTAATGTGTATGCCCGAAAGATAAAGGTTTTACTGAGGCATGAAGCACCAGGGGAGTGCGGGAGGATTCGCCCTCCCCAAGCGAAGGGGGGGGGGGTATCCCCCGAGAATGTTTTAAATATTAGGACTCCTTTGCACTACTCTGATCATCAAAATAATTGCAATAGACATTGAGTATTATACAACTTCAAACTGTTTAGTCGAGTGAGTCTTACATTGTGATCACCATAAGTTTATAACAAGAGTAAACGGTACATAAAACACCCGTGAAAATGCTTCAAGTCAGTATCAGCCATCATCAGGCTGTGACATACTTTCTTTGCAGAATATGAATAGAGGGTCTTAGCTGAAAACTGTGACAGGATGTAGATAGACAAACCAAGAGTTCTGAGTGTAAAATATTTCTCCAAATTTGACCTAGTTCAACAACCTGTAAATATTGAAAATGTCAAAGAAAATAAAAAATTGTTGCAAATAAAAATCCTTGCACTATACACATCTTCAAGTTATTTACAAATACTCTAGCATCTAAACTGTGAGAGGAGTTATAAGGACAGACCATGTCCTTTATTTGATATAATATTTCCTCAAAATGGCCTAAGTTCAACAACCTGTAATTTTCTTAAAAAATGGAAGAAAATCAAAATCCTTGCCATATGCACATTTTCCATACCCATACAAATACTCTGTAAAAGAAGGTCCTCACTTGAGAGCTGCGGAAGAAAAAATAAAAGACAATTAACTCGTGTATTCTCTATGCAATATTTCCTCAAAACTGACTATTAAAGTTCAACAACCTGTAATTTTCTCAAAAATTGAAGAAAATCAAAATCCTTGCCACATGCACATCTTCAATATTCATACAAACACTCTTTCAAATAAAATGGTCCTCACTTGAAAATTGTTGGAGGGGTTCGCTGTACAAGTTATGTACTCTCCATATAACAATAAATTTCAAATAAGGGGCAAACTTCCTGCAAGAGAGGTCGAAATGGATCAAAATTGCAACATGATCTAGAGTGATCCACAAGAAGCTACTTAGCAAATTTCAGTCTGATATGTGATAGAGAAATAAAACCCTAATGACGGGCGTATAAAAATATATAACCATTATTCATATCATGTAGAATGCATCATAAAAATATATAACCATTATTCATATCATGTAGAATGCATCATAAAAATAAAAGGCCTGACAGAATAATAATTGATATCCAATTTCAAAAACTAAAATATATATGAACATATTTTTGGCAAACATTTATGGACAAAAATGTGTTTTGAAAATGAAACAAGAGGCCCATGGGCCACATCGCTCACCTGAGTCACCTTGGCCCATATCTGAAGACTTTCCATATATATTTGCATGTAAAACCTTGGTCCCTATTATGGCCCAAACTACCCTTTGCAAACTTGAATCTACACTATGTCAGAAAGCTTTCATGTAAATGTCAACTTCTTTGGCCCAATGGTTCTTTTAAAGCTTTTTTCTATATTTGCATGTAAAACTTTGACCCCCCCCCCCCACTTGTGGCCCCATCCTACCCCCCGGGGACCATGATTTGAACAAACTTGAATCTGCACTATGTCAGAAAGTTTTCTTGTAAATATCAGCTTTTCTGACTCAGTGGTTATTGAGAAAAAGATTTTAACTATATATTTGTATGTAAAACTTTGATCCTCCTTGTGGCCCCATCCTACCCCCGGAGCCCATGATTTGAACAAACTTGAATCTGCACTATGTCAGAAAGTTTTCATGTAAAAATCAGCTTTTCTGGCTCAGTGGTTCTTGAGAAGAAGATTTTTCCTATATATTTGTATGTAAAACTTTGATCCCCTATTGTGGACCCATCCAACCCCCGGAGCCCATGATTTGAACAAACTTGAATCTGCATTATGTCAGGAAGCTTTCATGTAAATCTCAGCTTTTCTGGCTTAGTGGTTCTTGAGAAGAAGATTTTTAAAGTTTTTCCCTATATATTTGTGTGTAAAACTTTGATCCCCCCCTTGGGGCCCCACCTTATCCCCGGGGGCCATGATTTGAACAAACTTGAATCTGCATTATGTCAGAAAGTTTTCATGTAAAAATCAGCTTTTCTGGCTTAGTGGTTCTTGAGAAGAAGATTTTTAAAGTTTTTCCCTATATATTTGTGTGTAAAACTTTGATCCCCCCCTTGGGGCCCCATCTTATCCCCCCCTTGGGGCCCCATCTTATCCCCGGGGGCCATGATTTGAACAAACTTGAATCTGCACTATGTCAGGAAGCTTTCATGTAAATCTCAGCTTTTCTGGCTTAGTGGTTCTTGAGAAGAAGATTTTTAAAGTTTTTCCCTATATATTTGTGTGTAAAACTTTGATCCCCCCTTGGGGCCCCATCTTATCCCCGGGGGCCATGATTTGAACAAACTTGAATCTGCACTATGTCAGAAAGTTTTCATGTAAAAATCAGCTTTTCTGGCTTAGTGGTTCTTGAGAAGATTTTTAAAGATTTTTCCTATATATTTGTATGTAAAACTTTGATCCCCTATTGTGGCCCCATCCAACCCCAGGGGCCCATGATTTGAACAAACTTGAATCTGCATTATGTCAGGAAGCTTTCATGTAAATTTCAGCTTTTCTGGCTTAGTGGTTCTTGAGAAGAAGATTTTTAAAGTTTTTCCCTATATATTTGTGTGCAAAACTTTGATCCCCCCTTGGGGCCCCATCCTATCCCCGGGGGCCATGATTTGAACAAACTTGAATCTGCACTATGTCAGGAAGTTTTCATGTAAAAATCAGCTTTTCTGACTCAGTGGTTCTTGAGAAGAAGATTTTTAAATATTTTTCCTATATATTTGTATGTAAAACTTTGATCCCCTATTGTGGCCCCATCCAACCCCCGGAGCCCATGATTTGAACAAACTTGAATCTGCATTATGTCAGGAAGCTTTCATATAAATCTCAGCTTTTCTGGCTTAGTGGTTCTTGAGAAGAAGATTTTTAAAGTTTTTCCCTATATATTTGTGTGTAAAACTTTGATCCCCCCCTTGAGGCCCCATCTTATCCCCGGGGGCCATGATTTGTACAAACTTGAATCTGCACTATGTCAGAAAGTTTTCATGTAACAAGAGATGTTTGTAAAACACATATGCTCCCCCCCCCCCATGGTGCAAAATTGAAAAGGGTTATACACACACACATTATTTAATTGAGAGTAGTATCATCAATTCAAAATATTGAGCAGACAATATCTTCCTATGTCAAGAGTGGATTGACCATGTGACCTAAAAATCAATAGGGGTCATCAACTCCTGAAGATGTACCAGTGTACCAAGTTTGATGTCTGTCAAGCAAAGGGTTCTCAAGATATTGAACGGACAGTATATTCCTATGTCCAATTTGACCCTTGACTTTTGACCATGTGACCTTAAAATAATTAGTAGTCATCTTCTCCTGAAGATGTACCAGTGTACCAAGTTTGATGTCTGTCAAGCAAAGGGTTCTCAAGATATTGAGTGGACAGTATATTCCTATGTACAGTTTAACCCTTGACCTTTGACCAAGCGACCTCAAAATCAATAGTGGTCGTCTTCTCCTGAAGTCGTACCAGTGTACCAAGTTTGATGTCTGTCAAGAAAAAGGTTCTCAAGATACTGAGCAGACAGTATATTCCCATGTCAAGTTTGACCCTTGACCTTTGACCATGTGACCTCAAAATCATTAGGGGTCATCTTCTCTTAAAGATGTACCAGTGTATCAAGTTTGATGTCTGTCAAGCAAAGGGTTCTCGAGATATTTAATGGACAGTATATTCCTATGTCCAGTTTGACCCTTGACCATGTGACCTCAAAATCAATGGGGGTCATCTTCTTCTGAAGATGTACTGGCATACCAAGTTTGATGTCTGTCAAGCAAAGGGTTCTCTAGACATTGAATGGTCAGTATATTCCTATGCCCAGTTTGACCCTTGACCTTTGACCATATGACCTCAAAATCAATAGGGGTCATCTACTCCTTAGGATGTACCAGTGTGCCAAGTTTGATGTCTCTCAAGCAAAGGGTTCTCAAGATATTGAGCGGACATTATATTCCTATGTCCAGAGTAGATTGACCCTTGACCTTTGACCTGAAAAACAATAGGGATCCTCTTCTACTCATAACTAACCCACATATGAAATATCATTATCATCAAGTGAATGGTTCTCAAGATATTGAGCAGACAACACATGGTCTACAGACCGACCGACAGACCGACCGACCGACCAACCGACAGGTGAAAAACAATATGCCCCCTCTTTTTCAAAGGGGGGCATAAAAATCAGCTTTTCTGGCTTAGTGGTTCTTGAGAAGAAGATTTTTAAAGATTGTTCCTATATATTTGTATGTAAAACTTTGATCCCCTATTGTGGCCCCATCCAACCCCAGGGGCCCATGATTTGAACAAACTTGAATCTGCATTATGTCAGGAAGCTTTCATGTAAATCTCAGCTTTTCTGGCTTAGTGGTTCTTGAGAAGAAGATTTTTAAATGACCCCACCCTGTTTTTGCATTTTTGTGATTATCTCCCCTTTGAAAGGGACATGGCCCTTCATTTGAACAAACTTGAAAGCCCTTCACCCAAGGATGCTTTTGGCCAAGTTAGGTTGAAATTGGCCCAGTGGTTCTGGAGAAGAAGTCGAAAATGTGAAAAGTTTACAGACAGACGGACAGACAGACAGACGGACGCCGGACAAAATGTGATCAGAATAGCTCACTTGAACCTTCGGTTCAGGTGAGCTAAAAAGGAATGTGTAGGTGTGTCCCTACTCGAGCCTACGAAGCTACACCACTGCAGGTTTGGTTGAAATTGGTTCAAATGAAAAGTTACCAGAGACAAGAAAAGCTCACATGAACCTACGGCTCTGGTGAAATAAAAATGGTTTCCACAGCATTGTATACTGTAAGCTTCCTTAATTCTGAAGCAGTTTATTGTGAATAAAGAAATTAAACCTGCCTGTCAGCAACTCTGTTCAAAAGACACAAAACATTCTCGAGAAAACTCCTATTAATGATTTAATGAAAAATGAATCTAAAGTATCACAGATTTCTACAATAAATAATATCAAAAAATTATATTAAAAAAACTCACAAGTGTTTGAAACATTAATTGCATAATAATTGAAATAACAACTGGATTGGATTATCAATCTATGATTCTATCTACTCCTGAAGACTCCTCACTTTGGCACTTAATATAAAAGTAGATGATTTTCCACAGCATTGGAATCAAAACTTCAGTTTTCACGGTAATTAGCTACACAACTCTCCACATGAATCATCTCCAATAGTTCATTCAGAGAACTACACAACATAACAAGTTCATAGATACTCTCAGAATGTCCCCACGGTACAGTACTCAGAATGTCCCCACGGTACAGTACTCAGAATGTCCCCACAGTACAGTACTGACAACCACTGTTTGTGATGTTCCGTTGTGTTTACATAACAGATAGACTAAATTACATCATACAAGCAATAAATGACAGTTTTCATATCAATACCTCTGTCAGCAAGGCACAGTTTACAAGATGATGAAATACCTGGATTTCTGATCATTTCTATACAATAAAGACATGCACGTTTTGTATGTTATTTTCTACAATCGGCAGAAATGGCATCATTTCTTTTCACAATGGATAAACATTTGTAGTACAGTACAGACATATAGGCATAATGCATGTAGTAGCAATAGATACAAATAGTATCAAAACCATTATCAATGGATATAAACAGTATCTATTCCATATAACAATGGATATAAACAGTATAGATCTATTCTATATAACAATGGATATAAACAGTATCTATTCCATATAACAATGGATACAAACAGTATCTATTCCATATAAATGATAAAAAACATCTACATCATTCAACATGAGTACCGCAAACGGTACATAATATGCCCGTGAAATGCTTACAAAGGGTGTTTTTCTTGTGCTATAATTTGTATAAAATTGCTTCAGGTAGTATCAACCATCATGAGGCTGTGACAAACTTTCATATGAACAAAGGGTCTTAGCTTAAAAATCTAGATTTCCTCAAAATAGACCAAGTTCAACAACCTGTAATTTTTTCAAAAATGGAAGAAAATCAAAATCCTTCCCCAGATGCACATCTTCAATACCCATACAAACACTCCACAAAATAAGAAGATCCTCACTTAAAAACTGTGGGAGGAGTTGGGCAGACAAATTATGTACCCTCCATAGAATATTAATTTCCAAATAGACTAAGTTTAACAACCTGTAATTTTCTCAAAAATTGTAGAAAATCAAAATCCATCCCACATGCACATCTTCAATACCCATACAAACACTCCACAAAATAAGAAGGTCCTCACTTGAAAACTGGGAGGAGTAGGGGGGACAAATTATGTACCCTCCATAGAATATTAATTTCCAAATACACTAAGTTCAACAACCTGTAATTTTCTCAAAAATTGTAGAAAATCAAAATCCATCCCACATGCACATCTTCAATACCCATACAAACACTCCACAAAATAAGAAGGTCCTCACTTGAAAACTGGGAGGAGTAGGGGGGACAAATTATGTACCCTCCATAGAATATTAATTTCCAAATACACTAAGTTCAACAACCTGTAATTTTCTCAAAAATTGTAGAAAATCAAAATCCATCCCACATGCACATCTTCAATACCCATACAGACACTCCACAAAATAAGAAGGCCCTCACTTGAAAACTGTGGGAGGAGTAGGGTGGAAAAATTATGTACCCTCCATATAATAATTATTTCCAAATAAAGGGGCAAAACTCCTGGAAAAAAGGTCGAAATGGATCAAAATTGCAGTATGATCTAGAGTGACCCACAAAGAAGCTACACAGCAAGTTTCAGCATGATATGTGAAAGGAAAATGAAATTATAAAGAGAAAACCCCGAACGGACGGACGGACGGATGGACAGACATCGCTATACCATAATACGTCCCGTCTAAAGACGGGCGTATAAAAATGGTTAAATGGTATATGTACCATACAACAATGAATACATAGCATCTCTACCACATCTGTAACAATGGAGAAAAATATCTGTGTATTTATAAATGGATCAATAGTATATAATACGATATGACAGTGGATAAACATTATCTAGTCTATATATCAATGGATAAATCGGTTTTATGAATAGATGAGCCATGCAATATCTTTTATACGTAAATAACATAACATGAGAAATGGAGGGAGGGAAGAAAGGTATCCATTTAGCAACAGATTGATATATAAATAATGCAGATATTGAAACAAATCATTAGTCATGTCATACAAATCATGAAATGCAGAAGCCCTGTAGGACTCACATCGTTATCTGTCCATCCATATGTTCATCATCACTTTCACTGTGACACAATTTCAATATAAAACTTTCATATTTTATGCAATGGTAGTTGACCATTATGGGAGGACACCTGTAGATCTTGAGGTCATAAGGTCAAGGTCATGATAATTCTTCAATTTGTAACTTTACTATGTTTTCATTATGACACAATAAGTTGAAAAATTTTCAATATTAAAAATTCTGAATTGCTATACAGGTACTTTATAAATAAGATTATCAACACAATAATTTTTCATAGCATTCACATCAATGGTTAACTCAGCACAATCTCTAATGAAAAAAGGTTTTAACTTTAACAGCCATTCAAAATGTTACAGCTTCTTTCTGTTTTCAGGAAAAGATTTTCAGCTTCTATTAAATTCACAAACTGTGACACATTTGATACATCGGTCCCTGCTACCAATAGCTGACCATGTAAACTGGTTCCTGCTACCAATAACTGAACATGTAAACTGGTCCTGCTTCCAATAGCTGAACATGTAAACTGGTTCCCACTATCATTAGCTGAACACGTACACTGGTCTTTCTTACCAGTAGCTGATCACAGTGATGGTCCCTGGAGTTTCGGGGGAGGCTGTGATAAGTTTTGTGTCGCTAACTAACATCTTATGTAGCCTGGTTGGATTACGATGGACGGTATTTAGTAATTCTCCAGTCTGCAATGAGATATGTTTCATTTTACCATTAGATGTTTTTCTCATCTTGTTGCCACAATTTATGGCACTATACATTAATTTGAACCAAGTGGCTGCTATAATCAGTTTTCATGTTTAGCTGTGAAAGGTTTTGAAATTTTTGTTCTAGTCAATGATAGTTGTATTTGTGAGTTTATCTTTGTATACTTGGTACCCAATGAATGTCTAAACATTGCTGGTTTTTGTTCTTTTGTTTGATTTTCTGTGGATGTCTCTACTTTTTTAAATGCATTCTGAAGTGTAAGAGTATGTACTGTTCTGACAGCTGGACTTTGTTGTCTTGTGTCCACTCTTTATGTCCTAAATATTTATTTCTTCTGTTTAGTTCTACCTTAATGTTTATTTGTTTATTACATGTACCAGTATATAGAATCTGTTCTTTAGTAAATATTTACATTTCTTTGCCTTCAATATCTTTACCAATTGAAATGATGGCCATTTCCTCATGGATGTGAACAGTATGCGTATGAATCTTGATAAATATAGTACAACTATTTTTATGGCTGGGAATTCTAACAGAAATCAAAGTAAAGAGTAAATGTAAAAAATAAATTTCACTTTTGAAAATAAATGAGGGCATGAACAGCAATGCTTCGTGCCAGCATATTTACATTTATATCATGTAAGTGCTAATGTGCTTCATGAAGTATACTGGTGTAAAATGTCACAGTTCAGGCTCTCATGTATTTTCAAATATAGTCCTCCAAACTTTATGTTTATTAGTTCCACTGATTGGTTTGTCTGTGTGTTTGTATTAGTTCCACTGATTGGTTTGTCTGTGTGTTTGTATTAGTTCCACAGATTGGTTTGTCTGTGTGTTTGTATTAGTTCCACAAATTGGTCTGTGTGTTTGTATTAGTTCCACTGATTGGTTTGTCTATGTGTTTGTATTAGTTCCACTGATTGGTTTGTCTGTGTGTTTGTATTAGTTCCACAGATTGGTTTGTTTGTGTGTTTGTATTAGTTCCACAGATTGGTTTGTGTGTTTGTATTAGTTCCACAGATTGGTTTGTCTGTGTTTTGTATTAGTTCCACAGATTGGTTTGTCTGTGTGTTTGTATTAGTTCCACTGATTGTTTGTCTGTGTGTTTGTATTAGTTCTACTGATTAGTTTGTCTGTATGTTTGTATTAGTTCCACTGATTGGTTTGTTTGTGTGTTTGTATTAGTTCTACTGATTGGTTTGTCTGTATGTTTGTATTAGTTCCACAGATTGGTTTGTGTGTTTGTATTAGTTCCACAGATTGGTTTGTCTGTGTGTTTGTATTAGTTCCACAGATTGGTTTGTCTGTGTGTTTGTATTAGTTCCACTGATTGTTTGGCTGTGTTTTGTATTAGTTCTACTAATTGGTTTGTCTGTGTGTTTGTATTAGTTCCACTGATTGTTTGTCTGTATGTTTGTATTAGTTCCACTGATTGGTTTGTCTGTGTGTTTGTATTAGTTCTACTGATTGGTTTGTCTGTATGTTTGTATTAGTTCCACTGATTGGTTTGTTTGTGTGTTTGTATAAGTTCCACTGATTGGTTTGTCTGTTTGTATTAGTTCCACAGATTGGTTTGTCTGTGTGTTTGTATTAGTTCCACTGATTGTTTGTCTGTATGTCTATTAGTTCCACTGATTGGTTTGTCTGTATGTTTGTATTAGTTCCACTGATTGGTTTGTCTGTGTGTTTGTATTAGTTCCACAGATTGGTCTGTGTGTTTGTATTAGTTCCACTGATTGTTTGTCTGTATGTTTGTATTAGTTCCACTGATTGGTTTCTCTGTATATTTGCATTAGTTCCACTGATTGGTTTGTGTGTTTGTATTAGTTCCACTGATTGGTTTGTCTGTTTGTATTAGTTCCACAGATTGGTTTGTCTGTGTGTTTGTATTAGTTCCACTGATTGTTTGTCTGTATGTCTATTAGTTCCACTGATTGGTTTGTCTGTATGTTTGTATTAGTTCCACTGATTGGTTTGTCTGTGTGTTTGTATTAGTTCCACAGATTGGTCTGTGTGTTTGTATTAGTTCCACTGATTGGTTTCTCTGTATATTTGCATTAGTTCCACTGATTGGTTTGTCTGTTTGTATTAGTTCCACAGATTGGTTTGTCTGTGTGTTTGTATTAGTTCCACTGATTGTTTGTCTGTATGTTTGCATTAGTTCCACTGATTGGTTTGTCTGTGTGTTTGTATTAGTTCCACTGATTGTTTGTCTGTATGTTTGTATTAGTTCCACAGATTGGTTTGTCTGTGTGTTTGTATTAGTTCCACAGATTGGTTTGTCTGTGTGTTTGTATTAGTTCCACAGATTGATTTGTCTGTGTGTTTGTATTAGTTCCACAGATTGGTTTATCTGTGTGTTTGTATTAGTTCCACATATTGTTTGTCTGTATGTTTGTATTAGTTCCACAGATTGGTTTGTCTGTGTGTTTGTATTAGTTCCACAGATTGGTTTATCTGTGTGTTTGTATTAGTTCCACTGATTGGTTTGTGTGTTTGTATTAGTTCCACTGATTGGTTTGTCTGTGTGTTTGTATTAGTTCCACAGATTGGTTTGTCTGTGTGTTTGTATTAGTTCCACTGATTGGTTTGTCTGTGTGTTTGTATTAGTTCCACTGATTGTTTGTCTGTATGTTTGTATTAGTTCCACAGATTGGTTTGTCTGTGTGTTTGTATTAGTTCCACAGATTGGTTTGTCTGTGTGTTTGTATTAGTTCCACAGATTGGTTTGTCTGTGTGTTTGTATTAGTTCCACAGATTGGTTTGTCTGTGTGTTTGTATTAGTTCCACTGATTGTTTGTCTGTATGTTTGTATTAGTTCCACAGATTGGTTTGTCTGTGTCTTTGTATTAGTTCCACAGATTGGTTTGTCTGTGTGTTTGTATTAGTTGCACTGATTGGTCTGTGTGTTTGTATTAGTTCCACAGATTGGTTTGTCTGTGTGTTTGTATTAGTTCCACTGATTGGTTTGTGTGTTTGTATTAGTTCCACTGATTGGTTTGTCTGTGTGTTTGTATTAGTTCCACAGATTGGTTTGTCTGTGTGTTTGTATTAGTTCCACTGATTGGTTTGTCTGTGTGTTTGTATTAGTTCCACTGATTGTTTGTCTGTATGTTTGTATTAGTTCCACAGATTGGTTTGTCTGTGTGTTTGTATTAGTTCCACAGATTGGTTTGTCTGTGTGTTTGTATTAGTTCCACTGATTGTTTGTCTGTATGTTTGTATTAGTTCCACAGATTGGTTTGTCTGTGTGTTTGTATTAGTTCCACAGATTGGTTTGTCTGTGTGTTTGTATTAGTTCCACAGATTGATTTGTCTGTGTGTTTGTATTAGTTCCACAGATTGGTTTATCTGTGTGTTTGTATTAGTTCCACATATTGTTTGTCTGTATGTTTGTATTAGTTCCACAGATTGGTTTGTCTGTGTGTTTGTATTAGTTCCACAGATTGGTTTATCTGTGTGTTTGTATTAGTTCCACTGATTGGTTTGTGTGTTTGTATTAGTTCCACTGATTGGTTTGTCTGTGTGTTTGTATTAGTTCCACAGATTGGTTTGTCTGTGTGTTTGTATTAGTTCCACTGATTGGTTTGTCTGTGTGTTTGTATTAGTTCCACTGATTGTTTGTCTGTATGTTTGTATTAGTTCCACAGATTGGTTTGTCTGTGTGTTTGTATTAGTTCCACAGATTGGTTTGTCTGTGTGTTTGTATTAGTTCCACAGATTGGTTTGTCTGTGTGTTTGTATTAGTTCCACAGATTGGTTTGTCTGTGTGTTTGTATTAGTTCCACATATTGTTTGTCTGTATGTTTGTATTAGTTCCACAGATTGGTTTGTCTGTGTCTTTGTATTAGTTCCACAGATTGGTTTGTCTGTGTGTTTGTATTAGTTGCACTGATTGGTCTGTGTGTTTGTATTAGTTCCACAGATTGGTTTGTCTGTGTGTTTGTATTAGTTCCACTGATTGGTTTGTGTGTTTGTATTAGTTCCACTGATTGGTTTGTCTGTGTGTTTGTATTAGTTCCACAGATTGGTTTGTCTGTGTGTTTGTATTAGTTCCACTGATTGGTTTGTCTGTGTGTTTGTATTAGTTCCACTGATTGTTTGTCTGTATGTTTGTATTAGTTCCACAGATTGGTTTGTCTGTGTGTTTGTATTAGTTCCACAGATTGGTTTGTCTGTGTGTTTGTATTAGTTCCACTGATTGTTTGTCTGTATGTTTGTATTAGTTCCACAGATTGGTTTGTCTGTGTGTTTGTATTAGTTCCACAGATTGGTTTGTCTGTGTGTTTGTATTAGTTCCACAGATTGATTTGTCTGTGTGTTTGTATTAGTTCCACAGATTGGTTTATCTGTGTGTTTGTATTAGTTCCACATATTGTTTGTCTGTATGTTTGTATTAGTTCCACAGATTGGTTTGTCTGTGTGTTTGTATTAGTTCCACAGATTGGTTTATCTGTGTGTTTGTATTAGTTCCACTGATTGGTTTGTGTGTTTGTATTAGTTCCACTGATTGGTTTGTCTGTGTGTTTGTATTAGTTCCACAGATTGGTTTGTCTGTGTGTTTGTATTAGTTCCACTGATTGGTTTGTCTGTGTGTTTGTATTAGTTCCACTGATTGTTTGTCTGTATGTTTGTATTAGTTCCACAGATTGGTTTGTCTGTGTGTTTGTATTAGTTCCACAGATTGGTTTGTCTGTGTGTTTGTATTAGTTCCACAGATTGGTTTGTCTGTGTGTTTGTATTAGTTCCACAGATTGGTTTGTCTGTGTGTTTGTATTAGTTCCACATATTGTTTGTCTGTATGTTTGTATTAGTTCCACAGATTGGTTTGTCTGTGTCTTTGTATTAGTTCCACAGATTGGTTTGTCTGTGTGTTTGTATTAGTTGCACTGATTGGTCTGTGTGTTTGTATTAGTTCCACAGATTGGTTTGTCTGTGTGTTTGTATTAGTTCCACTGATTGGTTTGTGTGTTTGTATTAGTTCCACTGATTGGTTTGTCTGTTTGTATTAGTTCCACAGATTGGTTTGTCTGTGTTTGTATTAGTTCTACAGATTGATTGGTCTGTGTTTGTAATAGTTCCACAGATTGGTCTGTGTGTTTGTATTAGTTCCACTGATTGGTTTGTCTGTGTGTTTGTATTAGTTCCACTGATTGGTTTGTCTGTGTGTTTGTATTAGTTCCACAGATTGGTCTGTGTGTTTGTATTAGTTCCACTGATTGGTTTGTCTGTGTGTTTGTATTAGTTCCACTGATTGGTTTGTCTGTGTGTTTGTATTAGTTCCAATGATTGGTTTGTCTGTATGTCTGTATACATACTCTGTAATCCCAGACGTTAATTTTTTTCTGGTCGCCCCCGCTCACTAAGCGAAACTCGTTGATGTGTAGGCATCTGACAACACCGAGATGACCAGTCAGCGTATGCAAGAGGTTCCCTGTTAAAAAAAAGACACAAGATCTCTAAAAACCAACATGGCAACATCTTAAAAACAATCATTGCATATTGACAATTTGGGGGGAGCATGGAGATTACAACATGGAAATAGTGTCTGATAAATGTACCATCACACCTTAATGCTAAGATGTCATTTTAAAAGATTGTATATATTTGCTCCTAAGCAGTGGATGATCCAGGAATCTGAATATCCACCATATGTATAGCTTAATCACCTGTATAGCTTAATTACCTGTATAGCTTAATTACCTGTATAGCTTAATCACCTGTATAGCTTAATCACCTGTATAGCTTAATTACCTGCATAGCTTAATTACCTGCATAGCTTAATTACCTGTATAGCTTAATCACCTGTATAGCTTAATTACCTGTATAGCTTAATCACCTGTATAGCTTAATTACCTGTATAGCTTAATTACCTGTATAGCTTAATCACCTGTATAGCTTAATTACCTGCATAGCTTAATTACTAAGAGAATGCTTGTTACCATATATTAAGTACATGACACTGACTTGTAGCAGCTAAGGAAGATGGAATAAAATATTTATTCAAAAGCACATTCATGTGTTCAGCAAACAGGGAATGGAGAGATAGTGTCATGCATTTGATTGGTACCAAATACACAGCAGCTATGAGTTGTTGTTTTTTTTATCAAATGTGACATTATAATGGAAAGAGGAATTACAATGCACAATCAACAGAGCTGAATCAGTGCACACATCTCAGGAGTATAAAAATTCAGAAATTCAAGATTAAATATTTAACACAAAAACATGTCAAGTGATCATCTGCCCAGATTACATAGCAGTAAATAAAACAGCTACCCTCTTTGCATCTAATATCACTAGCTGATCTATGTATTATTACTTCTCTAAATATCACTAGCTGATCTATGTATTATTATTCATCTAATATCACTAGCTGATCTATGTATGATTATTCATCTAATATCACTAGATAATCTATGTATTGTTATTCATCTAATATCACTAGATAATCTATGTATTATTATTTCTCTAATATCACTAGCTGATCTATGTATTATTACTCATCTAATATCACTAGCTGATCTATGTATTATTACTTCTCTAAATATCACTAGATAATCTCTGTATTATTATTCATCTAATATCACTTGATAATCTATATATTATTATTCATCTAATATCACTAGATAATCTATATATTATTATTCATCTAATATCACTAGATAATCTATGTATTATTATTCATCTAATATCACTAGCTGATCTCTGTATTATTATTCATCTAATATTACTAATAATCTATGTATTATTATTCATCTAATATCACTAGATAATCTATGCATTATTATTCATCTAATATCACTAGATAATCTATGCATTATTATTCATCTAATATCACTAGCTGATCTATGTATTATTATTCATCTAATATCACTAGATAATCTATGTATTGTTATTCATCTAATATCACTAGCTGATCTATGTATATTATTCATCTAATATCACTAGATAATCTATGTATTATTATTCATCTAATATCACTAGATAATCTATGTATTATTATTCATCTAATATCACTAGATAATCTATGTATTATTATTCATCTAATATCACTAGATAATCTTTGTATTATTATTCATCTAATATCACTAGATAATCTATGTATTATTATTCATCTAATATCACTAGCTGATCTATATATTATTACTTCTCTAAATATCACTAGATAATCTATGTATTATTATTCATCTAATATCACTAGCTGATCTATGTATTATTATTCATCTAATATCACTAGATAATCTATGTATTATTATTCATCTAATATCACTAGCTGATCTATATATTATTACTTCTCTAAATATCACTAGATAATCTATGTATTATTATTCATCTAATATCACTAGCTGATCTATGTATTATTATTCATCTAATATCACTAGATAATCTATTTATTGTTATTCATATAATATCACTAGCTGATCTCTGTATTATTATTCATCTAATATCACTAGCTGATCTATGCATTATTATTCATCTAATATCACTAGCTGATCTATATTTATTATTAATCTAATATCACTAGCTGATCTATATATTATTACTTCTCTAAATATCACTAGATAATCTATGTATTATTATTCATCTAATATCACTAGCTGATCTATGTATTATTATTCATCTAATATCACTAGCTGATCTATGTATTATTATTCATCTAATATCACTAGCTGATCTATGTATTATTATTATTCATCTAATATTCATCTAATATCACTAGATAATCTATGTATTATTACTTCTCTAAATATCACTAGCTGATCTCTGTATTATTATTCATCTAATATCACTAGCTGATCTATGCATTATTATTCATCTAATATCACTAGCTGATCTATGTATTATTATTCATCTAATATCACTAGTTGATCTATGTATTATTACTTCTCTAAATATCACTAGCTGATCTATGTATTATTATTCATCTAATATCACTAGCTGATCTATGTATTATTATTCATCTAATATCACTAGATAATCTATGTATTGTTATTCATCTAATATCACTAGATAATCTATGTATTATTATTCATCTAATATCACTAGCTGATCTATGTATTATTACTTCTCTAAATATCACTAGATAATCTATGTATTATTATTCATCTAATATCACTAGATAATCTATGTATTATTATTCATCTAATATCACTAGATAATCTCTGTATTATTATTCATCTAATATCACTAGATAATCTATGTATTATTATTCATCTAATATCACTAGCTGATCTATATACTATTATTCATCTAATATCACTAGCTGATCTATGTATTATTACTTCTCTAAATATCACTAGATAATCTATGTATTATTATTCATCTAATATCACTAGATAATCTATGTATTATTATTCATCTAATATCACTAGCTGATCTATATATTATTATTTATCTAATATCACTAGCTGATCTATGTATTATTACTTCTCTAAATATCACTAGATAATCTATGTATTATTATTCATCTAATATCACTAGCTGATCTATATATTATTATTTAGTCATTCAGTTTGAGCATTTATTGAATGTTGTTCATCACAATAATGTTCCTTATCCTTTTGCATGTTAAAATGAAACTAATATCTAAATGATATCAGTATAAAATAATTCTAACAAGAATGAATGAATTATCAGAGACAACAGCTAGAGTTTGCTGGGTGGGGCTAAAGATGTGAAAGTGCAATAGAAAATGTAACTACTGAACAAAACAAGCATGTAAGATTAAACATCGTTTTGTTCAATATAACAAACCACAACCTGTTCACTGTAACAAACCACAGCCTGTTCACTATAACAAACCACAGCCTGTTCACTGTAACAAACCACAGCCTGTTCACTATAACAAACCACAACCTGTTCACTGTAACAAACCACAGCCTGTTCACTGTAACAAACCACAGCCTGTTCATTATAACAAACCACAACCTGTTCACTGTAACAAACCACAGCCTGTTCACTGTAACAAACCACAGCCTGTTCACTGTAACAAACCACAGCCTGTTCACTATAACAAACCACAACCTGTTCACTGTAACAAACCACAGCCTGTTCACTGTAACAAACCACAGCCTGTTCACTGTAACAAACCACAGCATGTTCACTGTAACAAAGCACAGCCTGTTCAATATAACAAACCACAGCCTGTTCACTGTAACAAACCACAACCTGTTCACTGTAACAAACCACAGCCTGTTCACTATAACAAACCACAGCCTGTTCACTGTAACAAACCACAGCATGTTCACTGTAACAAAGCACAGCCTGTTCAATATAACAAACCACAGCCTGTTCACTGCAACAAACCACAGCCTGTTCACTGTAACAAAGCATAGCCTGTTCAATATAACAAACCACAGCCTGTTCAATATAACAAACCACAGTCTGTTCACTGTAACAAACCACAGCCTGTTCACTGTAACAAACCACAAACTGTTCACTGTAACAAACCACAGCCTGTTCACTGTAACAAACCACAGCCTGTTCACTGTAACAAACCACAGGCTATTCACTGTAACTAACCACAGCCTGTTCAATATAACAAACCGCAGCCTGTTCACTGTAACAAACGACAGCCTGTTCAATATAACAAACCACAGTCTGTTCACTGTAACAAACCACAGCCTGTTCACTGTAACAAACCACAAACTGTTCACTGTAACAAACCACAGCCTGTTCACTGTAACAAACCACAAACTGTTCATTGTAACAAACCACAGGCTATTCACTGTAACATACCACAAACTGTTCACTGTAACAAACCACGGCCTGTTCACTGTAACAAACCACGGCCTGTTCACTGTAACAAACCACAGGGCTATTCACTGTAACAAACCACAGCCTGTTCACTGTAACAAAACACAAACTGTTCACTGTAACAAACCACAGCCTGTTCACTGTAACAAACCACAGCCTGTTCAATATAACAAACCACAGCCTGTTCAATATAACAAACCACAGCCTGTTCACTGTAACAAACCACAGCCTGTTCACTGTAACAAACCACAGCCTGTTCACTGTAACAAACCACAGGCTATTCACTGTAACAAACCACAGCCTGTTCAATATAACAAACAACAGCCTGCTCAATATAACAAACCACAGTCTGTTCACTGTAACAAACCACAGCCTGTTCACTGTAACAAACCACAGCCTGTTCACTGTAACAAACCACAGGCTATTCACTGTAAGTAACCACAGCCTGTTCAATATAACAAACCGAAGCCTGTTCACTGTAACAAACGACAGCCTGTTCAATATAACAAACCACAAACTGTTCACTGTAACAAACCACAGCCTGTTCACTGTAACAAACCACAGGCTATTCACTGTAACATACCACAAACTGTTCACTGTAACAAACCACAGCCTGTTCACTGTAACAAACCACAAACTGTTCACTGTAATAAACCACAGCCTGTTCACTGTAACAAACCACAGCCTGTTCACTGTAACAAACCACAGTCTGTTCACTGTAACAAACCACAGCCTGTTCAATATAACAAACCACAGCCTGTTCACTGTAACAAACCACAGCCTGTTCACTGTAACAAACCACAGGCTATTCACTGTAAGTAACCACAGCCTGTTCAATATAACAAACCACAGCCTGTTCCCTGTAATAAACCACAGCCTGTTCACTGTAACAAACCATAGCCTGTTCAATATAACAAACCACAGCCTGTTCAATATAACAAACCACAGTCTGTTCATTGTAACAAACCACAGCCTGTTCATTGTAACAAAGCACAAACTGTTCACTGTAACAAACCACAGCCTGTTCACTGTAACAAACCACAGGCTATTCACTGTAACTAACCACAGCCTGTTCAATATAACAAACCGCAGCCTGTTCACTGTAACAAACTACAGCCTGTTCAATATAACAAACCACAAACTGTTCACTGTAACAAACCACAGCCTGTTCACTGTAACAAACCACAGCCTGTTCACTGTAACAAACCACAAACTGTTCACTGTAACAAACCACAGCCTGTTCACTGTAACAAACCACAGCCTGTTCACTGTAACAAACCACAGGCTATTCACTGTAAGTAACCACAGCCTGTTCAATATAACAAACCACAGCCTGTTCACTGTAACAAACCACAGCCTGTTCACTGTAACAAACCACAGCATGTTCACTGTAACAAAGCACAGCCTGTTCAATATAACAAACCACAGCCTGTTCACTGCAACAAACCACAGCCTGTTCACTGTAACAAAGCACAGCCTGTTCAATATAACAAACCACAACCTGTTCAATATAACAAACCACAGTCTGTTCACTGTAACAAACCACAGCCTGTTCACTGTAACAAACCACAGCCTGTTCACTGTAACAAACCACAGCCTGTTCACTGTAACAAACCACAGCCTGTTCACTGTAACAAACCACAACCTGTTCACTGTAACTAATCACAACCTGTTCACTGTAACAAACCACAGCCTGTTCAATATAACAAACCACAGCCTGTTCACTGTAACAAACCACAGCCTGTTCACTGTAAAAAAAACACAGTCTGTTCACTGTAACAAACCACAGCCTGTTCAATATAACAAACCACAGCCTGTTCACTGTAACAAACCACAGTCTGTTCACTGTAACAAACCACAGCCTGTTCACTGGAACAAACCACAACCTGTTCACTGTAACAAACCACAGCCTATTCACTGTAAAAAACCACAGCCTGTTCACTGGAACAAACCACAGCCTGTAACAAACTAAACTGATCAACTTGTAAAATTGTACAATCCTTTACAATGAGTCACTTGGGTGACTTAAAAAATTCAAGGAGGCCACAGTCTCTATTTTTGGTTAGTAACACACCCTCTCCCCCAGATGCATTGAATGACCAAGTTTGATAGTCCTAGGCCTCAGTGTGAAGATATGACCCAGACACAAAAAATGTAACAGACATGAAAGCCTATACTGTGATACAGCCTGTTAAAGGGACTGGTTCACGATTTTTGATAAAAAAAAAAATTCATTTTTGATGGTAAACATTAAAAATATAACTCATTTAATGTTGGCAGTCAAAGATTTGACCTTCTGAATGCAAGAATAAAAGCAATATTTTAGCCTTAAATATGTGTTATGTAAACAAAGACTTGAATCTTTTTATGTATACAAACAAAACAAGAGAAATATTGATTTTGTAACATAAAAGCATCTTAATTTTACATAGTCACAAATTTTAACTCTGATTTTTATGTGAACTCTTTTAAACACATTAGACAGTAGATTTTGATCATCAAAAGTGAAAAAGAAATTTTTTTGGGAAAATCGTGAATCAGTCCCATTAAAAGATGAGCGTACAAAAAACCTTCAAAAATCTCTATTTAATATCAGGTTGGTGATATCCATAAATGTCATGTAATAATCCCCATGTAGAAATCATATATGAAATATTTTGTTTAAGTCCTGATCATTTGACATTTTTAGTTCCGACTTTTCAATTTTAGATAACAAGATCTTACCACTAAAATTCCAAATGATGATAGTACTGTCTGATGAGCCTGAGGCTATGACCTCTGATGTACAAGCCAGGCAATACTGCAATATATATACCATGAAATACATGTAACACATTGATGGTATAATATACATTACTTTTATAATAATGTTACATTTTGAGCAGCCCATGCTAATATACACTATATAGTAATTCGGGTTTTGACAAATAGTGCATGACTTGAAGGATTTAAAAGATTTTTCCTATTCATCCTCTTGTAACTTTAATCCCAATTAAGGGTCCTATTCTAAATTAAATCTTCTCTGGCCCAGTACAACAGTTTTTGATAAGAAGATTTTTAGATACCCCCACCCTAATTTGACCTTTTCTTGATTATTTCCTCTTGTGAGGTGGCATGGCCCTGTAAATCCCCTTTACCTAGGGATGCTGGGTACCAAGTTTGGTTGAAATTGATCCAGTGGTTGTAGAGAAGACGTAATATGTTACATGTACTTACCACTTCCTCTTTGTGGGCAGACAGAACATGGAGGCACTCTCCTGACGGAATCCGCCAGATCCGTACATCTGAGTCTCCACTTCCACTCACTACTGTATCCTCAGTGCAGTAACAACACGTCACAACTTCAAACAGAAATAAAAAAAACCTTTCTACAGTAAAACTCGAATATAGCGAACACGGATATAGCGAAACCCTAACCCTGATCCGTACATCTGAGTCTCCACTTCCACTCACTATTGTATCCTCAGTGCAGTAACAACATGTCACAACTTCAAACAGAAATCAAAGGCCTGAAGGGCCACAATGGCGTCGTGCTAAGAAAGCAAAGATTATAATGAAACTATGTACTGTCCAGTTTATCAATGCTTCATCCCTTATTGTATGTACACAGAGTAGATATAGCTTTATATAAATCTCAATGGAGAGTCTTCTACCTGTGAATATTTTGATGCCATTGACTACAGTCACACCTTGTTATTGCAAATTCAACAAGACTGAAATTAAATTTGAGATATCCAAGGATTTGCGATAACAAGGATAACACACACACAAAAAAGAAGTGGTTTGGACTGACAACTCTATTTACATATTCCCGATAACGAAGATTAGCTGTACATGTATTAAAAACACACATACAGCTTTGAATTCAAGCAATACCAAGAATATTTATCCTTCATACAGGAATAATGCTTCTAATACATCTGTACAGTAGCTCTTTTCACACAAAAATTCAATTACAGATATATTTTTCTTACAATTCCATTCATTTCTTCAGAATATTTTTCAAAGGATTATTTACAATATCTAATGTTATTAAATAATGAAGATTTTTGTGATCAACCATTGCTCTCAATTATTCACACATCTTTGCTAGTCAAGGGAGTACTCTACAATCCTTGGCACAGATGTAATTCACAAAGAACTGAAAATTTGTGCATTAAGATATTTAGTGAAAAAGTCAACTGTTGTGAGAACTCTCCTTTTAATAGTTGTAAAGGGCAGCATTGCATGTACTTGTTGATAACATAATAAAAACAAGAAATAAGTTATAAACCAAAATTTTAATAAGAAATATGTGCAACAATGTAAACAACTATGGACCATTTGTAGTATATATCACTGCTAGCATCTCAAGAGATGAAAATCTAGTCAGATTAAAAAAAAAATTTGTTAATTCAGTAACTTTTACCTCCACAAAAACCTTTACTTGAAAGCCTTATAATAATGAATGCTTCCGCGCTTGGTTTGTTTACAATAACATTAACACGTGCCAGTGTTTATATACCGAGTTGACCAATGATTTGCAAACCTACAGATGCGTTAATACCCTACTGAGAATGCTACAGTCAAATAAACATTACCTACCCTAAAATATAATGACCATAAATAATCCGCGATACACTATTTCTCAGTTTAAATTTCGCCAACAGCACGCAATGTTTACAAACAAAACCCACGCTATCTTTCGTCTAGACACGCTATCGTTTCAGACATCACGTGACTTTGCAAATGTAGTTCGCATTGAAATTGGAATTTTTATTTGATTTTTTTTTATTTTTTGTGAAAGTTTTTATATGTTAAAGTAAATCAATGTGATAATTTTCATTTGTTTCTCATTAACAACTTTAAAATGTCTTAAATCATTAAACAGTACAGATATTCATACGCCATTACAAAAAGCGCGGGATTTTTCCGCGGAAGCATCGATAGTCTGACACCTTCGGTCGCGTAAACTTTTCAGCTGATTCAGTCGTACACGCTGACTAGATGCCGTTCGAGCAAAGCTCGACGCCATAATAAAAACCTTTCTACAGTAAAACTCGAATATAGCGAACACGGATATAGCGAAACCCTAACCCTAACCTAGATCCGTACATCTGAGTCTCCATTTCCACTCACTACTGTATCCTCAGTGCAGTAACAACACGTCACAACTTCAAACAGAAATAAAAACCTTTCTACAGTAAAACTCGAATATAGCGAACACGGATATAGCGAAACCCTAACCCAGATCCGTACATCTGAGTCTCCATTTCCACTCACTACTGTATCCTCAGTGCAGTAACAACATGTCACAACTTCAAACAGAAATAAAAACCTTTCTACAGTAAAACTCGAATATAGCGAACACGGATATAGCGAAACCCTAACCCTAACCCAGATCCGTACATCCGAGTCTCCATTTCCACTCACTACTGTATCCTCAGTGCAGTAACAACACGTCACAACTTCAAACAGAAATAAAAACCTTTCTATTCTACATCACCGTTACATGTATCTCTCTCCAATTTTCAAATTTGAAACAAATTCTAGCAAAATAACCTCTACATCTATACACAAAGTCTAGAAAGAAACTTCTCCAGCAGACATGTGGTCTAATTTACCTTCTCTGTGGCCATGAAGCATTTGTACAGCATCCTCCTTTCTCACGTCCCACACCATCACGGCCTTGTCCCACGATCCCGTCACAACGGTGTACCCACAGTGGGCCAAACACTGCAAACAGAGTCAAATTATGCATTACAAAGGGCTATTAAAATGGTTTCATGGGCACAATTTGAATGGTGTATTTGTACATGTATTTCTTGTATAAGTCTACCTGGGGTATATTGGATTTGAGAGTTCTTCTGTGACCCTCAACCTAACTTCATGGAGAATAGTTACTATCGTTGCAATGAATATGACATTTTTACTTATACATGCTTATCTAGGTTTTTGCATCCTGCCTAGCATCTGGCAAATGTGATGAAACAAGAGATGTTCAAGAGCTTGAATCACTCACCTGGCTAGAACACTTTCACGGTCAGTGGCAAGAACAAGAAGATATTGCAGTTTACATGTCGGTTCTGGGGCAGAATTTTGTATTGGATACAAATCAAAACATGTGTTGGCTAGACACGTGTATTTCAAATTACATCAATTCAACAATGATGCCCCTGTATGGTGGCAAAGTTGATAATGACTATGGTTAAAGTTTTTCAAAAGTAGGTCAAACCCCAAGGTCAAGTGGTAACAAGAGGCTCATGGGCCACATCGCTCACCTGGGTCACCTTGGCCCACATCTAAAGATTTTCCATATATATTTGCATGTAAAATTTTGGCCCCAACCTACCCCCAAGGGGCCATGACTTTTACAAACTTGAATCTGCAGTATGTCAGGAAGCTTTCATGTATATGTAAACTTCTTTAGCCAAATGGTTCTTGAGAAGAAGATTTTTAAAGATTTTCTCTATACATTAGTATGTAGCCTATTGTGGCCCCATCCTACCCCTGAGGGCCATGATTTTAAGAAGCTTGAATCTACATCCTGTAAAGAAGCTTTCATATAAATGTAAACTTTTCTGGCCCAGTGATTCTTCAGAAGATTTTTAATGATTTTCCCTAATATTCATGTATGTAAAACTTTGATCCCCTATTGTGGGCCCATCCGACCCACAGGGGCCATGATTGTAATAAACTTGATTCTGTACTATGTCAGGAAGCTTTCATGTAAATTTGTACTTTCCTAGTCCAGTGGTTCTTGAGAAGATTTTCTCCCTATATATTTGTATGTAAAACTTTGATACTCTATTGTGGCCCCATTCTACCCCCAGGCGCCATGATTTGAACGCAGTATTAAGTCTTCCCCGGAAGACATGTGTCGCCTGCTAGTTCATTCTATATGTAATATATATCACGTATAATGTTGAAAAAGTAAATTATTGAAATGGTTTTTGTCACTAAACAGGAAGTTGATAAGCAACAGATTCGAAAATGTCTTACACAATACAGTTGGCCACACTGATGCTCTGTGCCAAATATCAGGGAGTTGCCCCATGTGGTTCTTGAGAAAACTGTGACAGAAATTTTTTTGCTGTAAAAAATTCTAAGTCCCGGCAAACAGGAAGTTGATAAGCGACAGATTCGAAAATGTCTTACACAATACAGTTGGCCACACTGATGCTCTGTGCCAAATATCAGGGAGTTGCCCCATGTGGTTCTTGAGAAAACTGTGACAGAAATTTTTTGTGACGACGACGACGCCAGACGCCACAAGATGATGGATAGTGATCCCTATATGTCGCCACTGCGTAACGCAGGCGACACAACAAACTTGGATCTTCATTATGATTTTTAAATGACCCTACCCTATTTTTGCATTTCTGTGATTATCTCCCCTTTGAAGGGGACATGACCCTTTCTTTGAACAAACTTGAAAGCCCTCACCCAAGAATGCTTTGTGCCAAGTTTGGTTGAAATTGACCCAGTGGTTCTGGAGAAAAATAAGAAAATGTAAAAAGTTTACGCCGACGACTGACTTTTTTGATCAGAAAAGCTCATTTGCGCATAAAAACACATAACAACACATTTGTGAGACTGAGATGAATTATAAAGTTGTGTTACCTCAATTTCATCGACATGTCCTCGTAGGGTATGTACATGTTTTCTTTGTGAAATAGACCAGACCATCACCGTCCTGAAACAACAAAAAGAAATTAAAGTTCTGTAACTCTAAAACCAATATCTTAGTTTCTTCAGTTTAATACTATTTTATGTCTTTTTCAAAATGTATTTATTGTTCTTTGTTTTAGTTTGTTTTACATGTGAAGCACTTTAGGGTACCGTAATTGTGTTGATTAGATAAAGCGCTGTATAAATTTACAATAATGATAATAATTTGTTAGTCTATAATAGTCTTTTGAGAATTTTTCACCAATATTGAGACGTCACCAACTGTAAATGAAGTGCCACAAATTTAGACCTATGCTTAGCCCTCACGGCTGTAGCAGAAAGGCTTCTTTAACGTACTAATGCCTGCTGCAATATAGAACTGTTTTTATCAAAAGATCTAAATGCTGAACGTTTGGTAAAGGAGTAGGAACGGATTATTTTTACATCTTTGGTTTGGTGCTGACAAGACATAAGTGGGGCTCAAACCCATTACCTCTAAGTCATGAAGTGAATGCTTTAACCACTGAGCCACCTTGACCAGTAAAAAAACCATGTAGACCTGGAATTATCAATGACGTGAGAGTACATAATATTTAACATCTTGACAGCACACATACCAATCTGATTAAAATCAGATCCTTTGATCCAATCATGTACGTCACCACACAAGGATCTGAAGTAACTCAATAGAGGGTCACGTCCGCATACCCATTCAGTTTCATATCAATAGCACTTAAGAAGATGTTATTTAAATGTATAATATCTAAGGTTAACAGAGGAAAGTCTGATCAGCTTAAAAGCAATCTATCCTAACAACACTAATTATCACATAACCTACAACATGGATTATAATTTGATAAATTTATTTGTTTTATCCAAGAAACTTGTTATTCATACAGGGGGAAATTTAACTGTCCACCAGACTCGAGATTTTTGACAACTGACAGAGACTTCTGTTTACATACATCAGCAAACACACGCACACTTGTGAAATCACATACACATGTTGCTCATCATGTGAACACTCAACATTATATTTGCAATATGAGGAATTCTATATATTATTGATAAAACAATGGTTACACCCACTATCAAGCCATAGTTAAGTTTCCACCAGGTTGGTCTAGAGGTTAGAGCGTTCGCCCCGCATACAGAAGGCCGGGGTTAAAACAGGTAGTGACAGTTCCATCGCTAAACGCTCAGCAACAGGTGTGAATGTCACGGGTCCTAAGAGATGACCTTAAAAACGAAGGTCCCATGTTACAGTAGGCGTAGCACGCTAAAGAACCCTCACTGTTCAATGGCCTTAAGCGCCGAGCAAAGGCCTAAATTTGAAGCCCTTCACGGGTCTTGATGACCATGAGTGAAAAATTCTCGAGTGAGACGTCAAACAAGATACAATCAATCAATCAATCCACCAGGTTGGTCACAAAACCTCAAGGAAATGTGGACTATTATCTGATAATGCACTAATAATAATTGAATACTATTATGTTCTGCACCTATCAGTACCAGCACTGACAATGTAGTCCTCTATGATAGCCAGGTGGTCCACCGATCCTTGGTGTCCTTGTAGAGAGAAGACCACCTGTCCCGTAGTGGAGTCAAAAACTCGGACCGAACTGTCAGCACATCCAGTCACCAGCATGTTGTCCTTAAAAGTAAAAGAACCAAACTGTCAGCACAACCAGGCACCAACATGTTACTCTTAAAAATAAAAGAACTGCATTGTCAACACATCCAGTCACCAGCATGTTGTCCTTAAAAATAAAAGAACCGGACTGTCAGGAGTATCTGTACAGTTCATGGCACTTTATTCACATTCCAGAATGATGCACTATAAATCTATACTATAACTATGAATTATGAATATCACTTGTTTTTTATATAAACTGGTTTAAAGAAAACCTGAATGATAAGTAATAAACATATACATGTACTAAATTTATTAAAATAACCATTGTGATTTTCAAGCACTGCATGAAAAGTTTTTCATGCATACTATACAGTAAAACACAGTTATAGTGAACCTCCAAGCCAGCAAAAAACAGTTCATTACAACCAAACTTTGCTATATCCAATACAATTTTGATATTCGTTATTTTCCTCTCACAGGGGAATATAAATATCAATAAGGATCGCTTTGTTATAAGCATGTCCATTTTAAATGTAGTTCATAATATGTGTTTAAAAAACTACAGGGAATGAAAATCACTTTCCTGTAGGTAATAAGGGGCGAGATCAAAAGATCGATGTTGGATAAAAATCTAAATTCAAATAGTTCGGGGGAGAGGGATAAAATCTCCTGTAAGTTTCTGTCATCCGACATCTATTAGACTTTAGTGGAAAAAGAAAAAGACAAGTGACTATAAAGACCACATCATATCACATTTTAATGAACATTTAAAACTTTTAATGAATTGTGCACTTTCATTTGTGAATAAACAGTAGGCAAGAGGCCCACCGGCCACATCGCTCATGCGAGTCACCTTGGCCCATATTTAAAGATTTTCCCTAAATATTCGCATGTAAAACTTTGATCTCCTATTGCGGCCCCAGGGGTCATAATTTTAACAAACTTGAATCTCCTCTTTGTCAAGATGCTTTCAATCCATGTAAATTTTAGTTTTTCTAGCACAGTGGTTCTTGAGAAGATTTTTCAATGACCCCAACCTATTTTTGGTGATTATCTCCCCTTTGAAGGAGGCATGGTCCTTCATTTGAACAAACTTAAATCCCCTTCACCTAAGGATGATTTGTACTAAGTTTGGTTGAAATTGGCCCAGTGGTTTTGGAGAAGTCGAAAGTATGAAAAGTTTATGGACAGACGACGGACAACAGGTGATCAGAAAAGCTCAGGTGAGCTAAAATGGTATACAGTGTTATTTTTACTTGTTAATTGATAAGTTTCAACATCCATCATATTTAGTTTTAAAGGGAGGGGGAGGCTTGGTGAAAACTATGTGAATTTAGTTTTTTGTCAGACATTGAACTTTTTGATCTCACCCCTAAATCATTTTAAGTATGGTCGTTATACATGTTATAAGTGTGTTCTACTGCAGTTGCAGTGTCCCCCCCCCCCCTAGTACTTTGGGAGTGGGGCCCTTACAGTTAGGAAGCAACAAAACAAGAAAATTGGGGAAAATTCATTTTTAATGAAAATTTGTGATATTCATCAATCATACATGTGGAATGAAGATTCTTTAAGGTATAATTGATGTATAACAACCATGCTTCATGTCTAATAAATACTGGTACTGTGACAGTGTTCACTGTACTAAAACCACTATCAGGTTTTCATCACCGGAAGTTATGTGTACACAATGTAAACATTGTGTTAGATAAGTCATACAAAGAATTTTTGGAATTTACGATTGGGAATTTTTTGGTCAGGTTTTGGGAAAATATCTGGGTAATATCGACCCCAAATCAGGCCCCAATATCGACCTCAAATCAGGCCCTCCAAAAAACCACCGAGTTGCATTGTTAGCAATATTTGTACATAGAATTAAAATTTCTTGGTATACACCCTGATCTAAAGTTCAACTGTTATTGGATTTTTTGAAATTCTGATGAGGGAGTGGGCACTGTTAAACAAAATATCAAATCTTTAACATAAAACAAGGAGGGACATATGGAAAATTCCTACCTTTAAAATGACAGCTGTAACAGCATCAGAATGAGCTTTGATTTCGTATAACTTTGTGCAGTTCTGTAAACTCCAAACAATTAGAGTATGGTCCTCCGATCCACTGACAATACACGTCCCTGAAAACATTTCCAGTACCATGAAGCTCAATCCTAAATTAGGCATTTATCCCCATCAATACGTATAATACAGCAGGACATGTTTGTGAAGAAGACTTGTGAAACTGGCAGAAATTTCTCATACGCAAATAAGAATTGGTCAATAGTAAAGTTATATCATCTACCAAATCTAGAATAGAGGTAACAGAAAATGTCTAGGAACATTCACTTCCACGAAACTGTATTTCGTATACAATATAATAACTAAACTGTATGTGTAATTACTCTGTGCACTATAATTCAAAGACAGACAGATTATTCACAAGAAACCTGTAAAGCATAATTGAAAGAATGACCAGCAGTTTAAATTTTGTAGATGACCTTGACATACTTACTATTACAGTCAATGGCCTTGACCTGGTCTCTATGTCCTTTGAGTGTCACCGGCTGTGTGTACCTTCCTTTATCCCAATTATGAAACAGGTGAACTACTCTAATGAACACATTCTTCCATTGACATATTGGGGAAAGCCTGGTTTCCTTGGGAACTGAAATTTTCTTTTGATTGTCATTAATAAAAATTATTCAAATGATGCAGTCATAATGAGAAATTTACATTTACCAATGTTTTGTCAGAAATATGCTGTTTTAAAGTCTTTTTTTCTCTTAATAAAACCACTGACCTTTCAATATGAAAACCTTTATTTATTATAAAAAACAAGTATATAATATCTAGTGTATGATGGGGAGATATAAAAACATTTGAAGGCTGTAGTAATTTCTGCATAATTATGTGTACCCTAAAATTCATGGCTATTTTTATATATTTCCATATCCAATGTTTCTTTACCGATTGTAATGATAGCCATTTCCACATGAATGTGCTGCAGTTGTGAACAATGCATATATGAATATACATGCACATAAATATAGTACATCTATTTTAACGGCTGGGAATTCCGACAGAAATGAAAGTAGAATATGTAAATATAAGAAATAAATTTCATTTTGGAAGTGTGTCAGTTAATGTGTGTATTTAAGAAATAAATTTCATTTTTCAAAATATATGAACTGCAACACTTCACGCAGGCATAGTTAGCACTTAATGAAAAAACGCACTTAATGAAAAGTACTGTATGTTAGCATAAAGCATATCCCTAACCCTTGTGTACTTTTTAAAATGAAATTTAATTTTTATATTTACATCCTGCTTTCATGTTTATCAAAATTCATATGTGATAAATAATAAATGTATCATGTACAGGAACTAGTAGCTAATGACAATAGGAAAACAATTAAAAACCATGCCCTGACTTATATATGTAGGTCCATATGCATATTGCTACTCTGAGATAAGAGAGAAACTTAATTAAGGAGGGTGAAAGATTTAATCCAAAATTACATGTACAGCTCTTTGCCAATGAATAATGGTTAATTGAAGTTAATTGTTCTAATTACTGTATAGCTGGAAGTAAGGTGAGGTTTTGGAGACATTGGAATGAGGTTTACACATTGGAGATTCCTGGAGGATGTTGTCATGCACACCAAATCTCATCCACTTCTTCTTCATACAATGGTGCAGCCTGCAAGGATTGGACAAGATGGTCATGGTAATGTAACAGTCCACAATAAAGTGCACCGCCACAGCACATGATACGCCCGTCACATATTGTTAACAGTATAGATTGTACCCATTAAAACATTTTTATTTTATATCACCTTAATTAAATGTCACAGTGACCTTAAAGTAGGATGCGACACACCTTCTACCTAAGATGCATTAGTTGACCAATTTTGGTGATTCTAGGTCTAATAGTTTTCAAGTTATGAGCCGGACAAGTTTTTGCCATATATGGCCATATCTTCTTAATAAAAAGTCACAGTGACCTGGTTTAATGTGCGACACACCTTCTACCCAAGATGTATCTACAGACAAAGTTTGATGATTCTAGGCCTTGTAGTATTTAAGTTACGGGTCGGACACAAAAAAGCTAACAGACGGACGGACAGACGGATATCTTCTTAATGAAAAGTCACAGTGACCTGGTTTTAATGTGCGACACACCTTCTACCCAAGATGTATCTACAGACAAAGTTTGATGATTCTAGGCCTTGTAGTATTTAAGTTACAGGTCGGATACGAAAAAGCTAACAGACGGATGGACAGACGGACGGACATGAACACCATACCATAATACGTTCCGTCTTAAGACGGGCGTATAAAAAAGATATAAATTGTTAGTACAGTAAAACACACTTATAATGAATCCATGCTTATACAGTAAAACATGCTTATAATGAACATGCTTATAATGAACATGCTTATAATGAACATGCTTATAATGAATCCATGCTTATACAGTAAAACACACTTATAATGAACATGCTTATAACGAATCCATGCTAATAATGAACATGCTTATAACGAATTCATGCTTATTGCATATTAATATCTATTCCCCTATGAAAGGAGAATAATGAAATTATATTAGATATAACAAAGTTTGATAATAACTACCTGTTACATAAAACATGAATGCAGTTCTGATTTTTTCAAGGAGAACAAAAAAGATAATGCAATGGTAAGGTGTGCACATCAAGCCACACGGACTAACAAAAAAATATTTGTTTGTACTTCGTAATTTCTGAGGATTGTTGGCACCAAGTAAAAAATAGTATCGATATTTCCTTCATGGAGTGTATACTTACCATATATGATCAACATTGGCTATTTCCCTCCATGAAACACAGACACAGGAAAGTCGAGCAATGTCTCTCACATTAAGGTATAGAAAAATCTTCTCCACTAACTCTGGAGGGAGCAAGGACAGGCTGCATTTGGTTTCTTTGTCTCCTTTGGCAGACATGGTTCATGCATGACCTAAATAATTAAAAGATTAATGATAAATTAATTCGAATATTTTATTTTTAACCTCCATATTAAAATGAATATACATGTAATGCTATGTAAGAATATTTACATATCATTTTATGATTCTACAAATACTGAAATAATTTTTCTTATAGAAATGATGCATCCCTGATGGATTCATCTTCGCAAGCCAAGGGTAATAGAGAAACACCATGTATCATCACCCTGGGTGAGTGAAGACGCGATGGATTATGCATCACATACATGTGTGTGTATGTAGTGAATGTTAATGACTAAACATCATCAATAGCACCAATAAAGCTTAAAACATCTACTGTAATGGTTTAAAATGAGGATAACAGACTCAGTACTGGAATTAATTCAGTTTAAAATCCACCTGTGATGACTGACTTCATTGTTTTGACAGTTCAATAATTTGCCTTCATTTGAAAACCACACTGTCTGACAAAACTAATCGTGAAGATTTTCTCTAAATTCTACAGCATGGATAGAATTTAGCAAAACTTAACTTAACCAGTATCCAGGCTGATGACAAATACAACTTATTTAACCAGTACCCAGCCTGATGACAATTACTTAACTTATTTAACCAGTACCCAGGCTGATGACAAATACTTAACTTATTTAACCAGTACCCAGACTGATGACAAATACTTAACTTATTTAACCAGTACCCAGACTGATGACAAATACTTAACTTATTTAACCAGTACCCAGACTGATGACAAATACTTAACTTATTTAACCAGTACACAGACTGATGACAAATACTTAACTTATTTAACCAGTACCCAGACTGATGACAAATACTTAACTTATTTAACCTGTACCCAGACTGATGACAATTACTTAACTTATTTAACCAGTACCCAGACTGATGACAAATACTTAACTTATTTAACCAGTACCTAGACTGATGACAAATACTTAACTTATTTAACCAGTAGCCAGCCTGATGACAAATAGTTAACTTATTTAACCAGTATCCAGGCTGATGACAAATACTTGCTCAAATTTCAGCTAACCAAAGCACTTTTATGCAGCAGTGCACTTGAAGTCATATTTTGATACTAAATTATTCAATGCAATATCAACTGTATTTAGCAAATGTCTGTATGAATCTACACTTTCAAAACAGATAGATTTCAAGCTGGATAAAATCCTTATTATGCCTCTCCATTCCTATTTAAGCAATGAGTATCGGCCCCTTCAGGGATGAAATCCTCATTATGCCTCTCCATTCCTATTAAGCAATGTGTCTCGGCCCCTTCAGGGATGAAATCCCCATTATGCCTCTCCATTTCTATTAAGCAATGTGTCTCGGCCTCTTCAGGGATGAAATCCTTATTATGCCTCTCCATTCCTATTAAGCAATGTGTCTCAACCTCTTCAGGGTCTCAGTTCTTTTAATTTTAAGGAACATAGGGTTACTCAGACAATACCCAAGTATACAATAGAAATAATAATTTATGTCTCTGCTATTACTTATGGAAATGTGTCCAATGATATTGTAGCAAAGAACAGATATAATAGTTGATTTAGGGGGCAGAGATTCAAATGACAACCTTTCAGATCACCAATACAAGTGCACTACCGACTGAGCTACTTGACACCAACTTTTGAATCCATCTATCACACAATCAACTGTAGAAAGTTTTCAAATAGCTAGGCCAACTATACATAAATTTCAGAACCTAAAATTAGCAATATTTCAATCATCAAACTTGTGAAAACCTATGCCTGGGTCCTCATTAAATGAATATATGACACATCACCTTGTATAGGCTGCTTAACCGTAACCTTAGTCATGTGACGTAGCGACCTGAGCACTAGAAACTAGAGTCTACCCTAACCTTAGTCTTGTGACGTATGGACTAGAGTCTACCCTAACCTTAGTCTTGTGACGTATGGACTAGAGTCTACCCTAACCTTAGTCTTGTGACGTATGGACTAGAGTCTACCCTAACCTTAGTCTTGTGACGTATGGACTAGAGTCTACCCTAACCTTAGTCTTGTGACGTATGGACTAGAGTCTACCCTAACCTTAGTCTTGTGACGTATGGACTAGAGTCTACCCTAACCTTAGTCTTGTGACGTATGGACTAGAGTCTACCCTAACCTTAGTCTTGTGACGTATGGACTAGAGTCTACCCTAACCTTAGTCTTGTGACGTATGGACTAGAGTCTACCCTAACCTTAGTCATGTGACGTATGGACTAGAGTCTACCCTAACCTTAGTCTTGTGACGTATGGACTAGAGTCTACCCTAACCTTAGTCTTGTGACGTATGGACTAGAGTCTACCTTAACCTTAGTCTTGTGACGTATGGACTAGAGTCTACCCTAACCTTAGTCATGTGACGTATGGACTAGAGTCTACCCTAACCTTAGTCATGTGACGTATGGACTAGAGTCTACCCTAACCTTAGTCATGTGACGTATGGACTAGAGTCTACCCTAACCTTAGTCATGTGACGTATGGACTAGAGTCTACCCTAACCTTAGTCATGTGACGTAGGGACTAGAGTCTACCCTAACCTTAGTCTTGTGACGTATGGACTAGAGTCTACCCTAACCTTAGTCATGTGACGTAGGGACTAGAGTCTACCCTAACCTTAGTCTTGTGACGTATGGACTAGAGTCTACCCTAACCTTAGTCTTGTGACGTATGGACTAGAGTCTACCCTAACCTTAGTCTTGTGACGTATGGACTAGAGTCTACCCTAACCTTAGTCTTGTGACGTAGGGACTAGAGTCTACCCTAACCTTAGTCATGTGACGTATGGACTAGAGTCTACCCTAACCTTAGTCATGTGACGTAGGGACCTGGCACTAGAAACTAGAGTCTACCCTAACCTTAGTCTTGTGACGTAGGGACCTGGCACTAGAAACTAGAGTCTACCCTAACCTTAGTCATGTGACGTAGGGACCTGGCACTAGAAACTAGAGTCTACCCTAACCTTAGTCTTGTGACGTAGGGACTAGAGTCTACCCTAACCTTAGTCATGTGACGTATGGACTAGAGTCTACCCTAACCTTAGTCATGTGACGTAGGGACCTGGCACTAGAAACTAGAGTCTACCCTAACCTTAGTCTTGTGACGTAGGGACCTGGCACTAGAAACTAGAGTCTACCCTAACCTTAGTCTTGTGACATAGGGACCTGGCACTAGAAACTAGAGTCTACCCTAACCTTAGTCATGTGACGTAGGGACCTGGCACTAGAAACTAGAGTCTACCCTAACCTTAGTCTTGTGACGTAGGGACCTGGCACTAGAAACTAGAGTCTACCCTAACCTTAGTCTTGTGACGTAGGGACCTGGCACTAGAAACTAGAGTCTACCCTAACCTTAGTCATGTGACGTATGGACTAGAGTCTACCCTAACCTTAGTCTTGTGACGTAGGGACCTGGCACTAGAAACTAGAGTCTACCCTAACCTTAGTCTTGTGACGTAGGGACCTGGCACTAGAAACTAGAGTCTACCCAACTTGAAAGAAAGGGGTTGTTTTAAAACTTCTCACAACTTTGTGGGTATCAAGAAGCCCCCAAGTAATCCTTTTTAAATTTTGTAAAAATAAGAATTATCATAATATACAGAGACATTACAGCCTGTGGCAAAGTGAATATTAGCAAAGCTTATGAAGTCTGTAGGCACTAGCACAGCTAGGCTAGTATATTGATCAGCAGACGGCTATTTACTGTGCATGCACTTGTAGTAAACTGAAAATTTTTCCAAGTTTACCTATATCATTCTTATCTTGTCGCTAGTAACTTCTGTTGTAATTTAAATCCTTTTGTTCTGAAACCTATAAATTCAGCCTTCCACTAAAACTCAGGGCCTTTCTATGTTGGTCTGCGGACCAAGTTTTCCCTTCTTGGTCATTTCAAGGTATTAAGATCTTGTCACAAGAAATGCTCATGTACAATATAAAAGCTCTAATATTTACCATTTAGAAGTTGAGACCAATGTAAAAAAAAATTAAAAGTAGGTCAAATGTCATGGTCAAAAGCTTTAGTACCAACGGAAAGGTCTTGTCACAAGGAATACTCATGTGAAATATTAAAGCTCTACCACTTACTGTTCAAAAGTTATTATATATATATTTTATACATGACACCAGGATACTATATATTTACATTAACTTTCAGTGCCCGTGCAAATATCCAGCCTCGACAAATCTCGCTGACATTAAGTGGAACTTGTCAGGCCTATAAAAGTTAAAAACGGTTTTAAAAATGATTAGCCGTTCAAAGAGGGTTGAGTTTCCAACGGTGATCAAATGACGAATTGCGGACCGTTAAATTATCACTGTGATCGTCCGAATTTGTCGTTAAAAAAGTTTTGTAACTTTCACACAGACATATCAAATTTACCTCCACAAGCTGAAGAGTTTCAAACCGGATGTTGTGTTGTGGCAGCTGTTAGTAGTGGTATCGAAGTTCTGTTTTGGCTGTTCTACTTATAACTGAACACAATATCTTGCCACTCAGTGTCAAAAAACAATAAAGGGTTTTAGATAGCTCGTGATTGTGGGACATTTTCGTCATGAAGTGGTATGAGACGCTAACATTCATTTATCATAACTGACCATCGTGTTCCTATCCGGCTATCGGAGCAAAAGATAATATAAGCTCGAATCGCCTCTGTATATATGTAATAACACACCACTTTTAACATTTTAGATTTCCTGGAGTTTACGTACTAAAAAATAACGTGGATAGAACACTCGTAGTACGCTAAAACGACAAGCCTCTGGAATGTATCAACAAAGTGCCCGAGTTTGCCAGGTAACAGGGTTAACGTGTTAAAATACACCCGACACAGTACAAGTAGCCTATTGGTCAGGTTGGGAACACTTCCCCTATAGCGAGATATTCTTGCTAAAACACGAGAGTAAATATATCCAGTACAACCGAGAAAAACACCTGTAGAGTACATCTCTTCGTGTTTCACGTGAAAAGAAGAAAAAGCGCTAAAATGTCTGATACTTCTGCAAATATATTAATCAAAACAAAAACACTCACGATGTGTATTGGATTTCAGACTGCTTCCCTCTTACACAGCAACTTTGATATGCAATTTCTTGATTATGTGGTCAATTTCATAGAAACAATTTGCATCATGTTGAGTGACAGTGTCGCACTTAATCAGCATTGCACAGGATTTGCCATAATTTTCAATAAAGACGCCAAAACACCTGTGTATGGTAATGTTTACTTTCTCACTTAAGAGGGATAATCACATTTTAGCGAGAATATCTCGCTACAGGGGAAGTGTTCCCAACCTGTTTATATGCAAACTTACAGGCCACTAGGTTTGTCTCATTTATATATCTAGATCTTACTGTTCAGTATATACATGTTTTATTTGACATTTAATCACAGCTTACTAAGATTAATTCTACATTTTTGTACACATTTTGATTTCAAGTCAAAATGCAAGCTCTTATATAATTTATATTATACATGTATCCAGAGTTTTTGAAATTCATGGAATAAGCAGAAACACAGAAAAACCCCAGGTAATTACCCCCTGCCTGGAAGTGGCAAAAACACCTTTATGTATCATAAATAAGACCTACAGGGTGTTAGATCATTTGTACATGTATACATGTATTCTGAAATTTTCATTTGAATTGATAGAAAATTGAATGATTTATAGTTTTTTTTCATCAACATATTAGACACTCCTTATTTATAGCAATTTTATCGACATATCATATTTCAATTCAGCGTAATAGATAAGATCTGAAACTTAGTTTTAATTTTACTATGATTATGGTTAAAGTTAATATATACAAAACTATCGTAATAGCATATTTTTACAACAAAATCAAAAAATTTCAGATTCAAAGCTACATGTAATATTGCTTTAAACGTATATATATGTCTTTCAAAATATGATAAAAGTGTTCTGGAATATTATATTAACAATAACAGGTGCACATGGTTGGAGCTAAATACAGGAAAATAAGGGGCAAATTGTTAGGCAGATACACTATGTTTACTACACACAAGTACCTCAGTTGTTTTTCATATTTAACCATTTGCATTTGGTGAAAATTGTTTTCTGAAAAGGAAAGTTACATCAGCTAAATGAGCTAATTGCATAATGAAGTCATTAAAAATTGAAATTAAAAAAAATTAATGTTATTAAACATGATTAAGATCAGGAATTCTGAAACATGGGCTCATTTAATAATTGTTATCAAGAAATGATGCATATTACTATCCATTTCATAAGAGAGAGAGAAAGTAAGTGAGAGAGAGAGAGAGAAAGAATCCCAAATGGTGAATTGTCCATAAAACCATAACACTTCAAATAATAAAAGTAAAAGTCACAATTTTTCTAACATGGTTTTTTATTCATCATAAGGGTTCAAGTCACTTAGAAACTCTGAAATCCTTATCATGCCTATGGATATAAGCATGATAAAGTATTTAATAATAACATCTGTTGCAATTCAGCATGTGATTCTGGCGTGATGTGGACAATGATGAAATAACATGCTTATACATGTAGTACTTAATCTAGTAATCCTAAATACATGGCAACTGGTGGTCAGTATGGTACAGGTTTTTTATGTTGTTTTTATACATAGCACTGTACAGTAACAGAAAATTATGGTGCAGGGAAACCTGATATGATTTAAATTACTTGGTAATGCATGTACACAGGGAAACTTAATACGATTTAAGTCAGTGAATATAAGGCTATTAAAGCTTAAAATTAAAACTATATATGTCTTTTATATGAAGATGTTGGTTGAAGTCTTATTTTACAATGAATCTAGCATTATGGCTTGGTGCAGTTTTGCCATTTTTAAAAATCTTGGTACACCTAGACCCTATACACAAATCTTATATTTGAAGCACGGGCATTTATATCGCTTGAGTTCGAATTTACTGTTAAAGAGTACTCTTTAATAGTAAATTTGAATCCAAGCGATATAATTGCTTGGGATTTGAAGGGACTCTGTTGTTGCATTATTTTTCATAGTAGAAATGCATATTCTAAATCATATCATAGGCCATCTTATCTTTGTTTGTCAGGGGTTGCAATCCTACATTGTACATAGCATGCAAATGAGAATAGTGGACCCCATGGTTTTGATGGATATGCAGACTATAACCCTCACCAGCAATGATATAGTATTTAATTGTAAACTAGTAATTGAATGGAAGTGCAGTACTGCACAGGTATTTCTGTTTTTCAGCTGATCACTTGATTATTGACGGAGTGATAAATCTTCAAAGAAAGCATAATTTATTGACTAGATATCTTAGAGGCCACACATTTTCTGTAATGATTAATGTGTTTATGTCATTATGAAAGACTTAGATTAAGAACATAGACTATGTACACACACTCTCACATCAAAAGTCGATATTTGATGTATATATCTGAAATTATTTACCTGGTATTTCATAAAGAGAGTCCACTTTGTGTAGCTGTTTGTCTGGTTTTTTAAGTGATATTTTTCTCTTCAAAGATGTAAGGTATATTGTCTTTCTTTATTAGAGCTGTAAATGTGTGAGCTCTGTAAATGTGTGAGCTGTAAATGTGTGAGCTCTGTAAATGTGTGAGCTCTGTAAATGTGTGAGCTCTGTAAATGTGTGAGCTCTGCTTGGTATATTGTCTTTCTTTATTAGAGCTGTAAATGTGTGAGCTCTGTAAATGTGTGAGCTCTGCTTCGGAGAATCTCTGGAGTATCAACCATGCACATTGTGTCCTTGCATGAAAAGTCATGTCCATTTTAAGTGGAGATAAGTAAGAAAATGAAAATTATAGGTAGGTCATTAAAAAAAAAAGAATTCTTTTGTAGAATTGTTAGGCCAGGAATTACAAAATTTGTAAAAATGTTTCACTACATAAAATAAATTTATAGCCTCTTTCCCGAAGTCATCGATACTACTTGTCAAGGTTTAGAGGAGAAAACCAACAAATAATTAAGCTGATCGAGATGATTCGTGTTGAGAAGCAAGTTCATCGTGTAGATTCAAGTTAGTCCATCACTAGCTGCAGAACTGTAGCTCTCTGAAAAAATAGCTAGTCCATCACAGGCCGTGGCCTGATAGTGTTGGGCCATTTTTTTTCTGTATGAACAATGTGACTCTGGTGAGATTTATGATTCATGACTCTGGTGAGATTTATGATTCATGACTCTGGTGAGATTTATGATTCATGAGCCTGGTGAGATTTATGATTCATGGCTCTGGTGAGATTTATGATTTATGAGCCTGTTTTTCTATTTAGGAATGTGGCTGTTCCTGTGCAGGATGTATGGACCAATCCAGGTAATGTGTATTCTATTTATACTTTTAAATGATGCTGCAGTGATGCATGATGGTCATGTTGTATGCCATATGTACTTCAAATCAAAATCAAACAAATATCAAATCTACGTTCAATGTTGCTTGAAAGGAAAAATGCAAAAATAAGGAAAAAAACATCATATTCTTAGTGTTTCGGTTCTGAAGTCATTTTTATGGAATTGAGATGTGTCTGGATACTTAATTTCAAAACAGAAGCACAACTTTGAATTTTGGTGGGCAAATAGAGGCTTATATTTAAGTGTTTCGCAGGTTTACTTTATCTTTGAGAGGTGTATTCATAACTTCATGCATAAAATATTAAAGTATATGAAAGTCAGCATTTTGATATGCATAATTCCAAAGTAAACATACACTCTACATGTTTTTTGGTAGTTTGGACCTGCATCAGAAAATTGTGGAACTAGAAAGTGAATTACGAAGAAGTAACGAACATATTTCAAAGATTGGCCGGGAGTTAATGGACAGCAAACAGGTCGCCAACTACGAGGTCCTCAAACTCCGAGAAGAACTCAATAAATTACGTGACAGATATGACAGGTGTGTTAAAATCATGTTGAACATTATCTAAAGATTGATATTTAGGGTTTCTAAAACAAATATTTTGCTACCATGGTATTAAGTAATGCATGGTAGTTTGAAATTTGTGATGTTTTCAAAAATTAATATTTGCAGACTTTTTGAAAGCCATAAAAGAATCCAAAAAGTCAACCACAGTCTTGAGGACAAAGCTTTAAAGATTGTAAGTGTGGGGACGTGTATTTTTTATTCTTTCAGTGAAGTGCGGAAACTTATGGTCTAGAAAACAATAGATTGCCTATATTATAAAGACATTAAACCTATAATCCTTTCATCTTTAGAAAATTCTTTCAAACTTTGGATTCATGGTGCAGGGGTTTCAACAGTTTCGCGATCGTCTAAAGTCAGCATTTCACAAATTCTATGGTCGTTATAACAATCTAGTTTGCCAATACAACCTATCATTTGGTCAAATGCTGTCTGACGTGTTTCATGCCGATTGTTAGGCCATTCTTGGCACACTGATTTTGACTACAGATAACGTTTTTTTAATTACCTGATCAAGATATAGGGCTCATGGCGGGTGTGACCGGTCGACAGGGGATGCTTACTCCTCCTAGGCACCTGGTCCCACCTCTAGCATATCCAGGTGTCCGTGTTTAACCAACTCTCTATTTTGTGTTGCTTATAGTATAGTTATGAGATTGATCACTGTTCGTTAGCTTCGCCTTTCATAGCAGTGACCATTGATAGACTAAGTCACTAAATGTTTGTACAGGATTCTGGGTGTTAGTATATATGCTGATATAAATATACTGTGTGTGTACTTAGCGAATTTAAAATTTGGTACAGTCGGAGCTGATACTCTATTTGGCTTAAATATCATGATTTAGCGTTTCTTCTATGTATACGAATGGATAAATAGAGAATTTAATATTTTAGTGCAGCTATAAGTTAGTGCTCTTGCTTCACCGCCAAAATTTGAATCCTGTTTTAAAAATAAGTCCTCATACAATAGTCTCAATTATTAATTATCAATTTGATGTATCTATAACTTAAATGTGTGTGTAAACAGGGACAGTCAAGAACTAATGAAGGTTTAAAAGTTGCACCTTATAAATGTGTTTCCGGTTTTTATGCTCTTTGATTATTGATCCTTATTTTACTCAGGTTAGTGGGTTTGAGGAGGAGAAGACGGAACTTCAACGAGAACTTGCTACCACCACATCACGACTTGTTGATGCTAAGGCAACTGTCTGTGAACTGGAAGAGGAAAATGTTAGTCCTCTATGTTACCATCATCGCTAGCCATGCTTACTGAGTCCGGCGTACCTACTCTACCTCAAACCGTGGCCGTATGATCAGCGAAGCCCTCAATTTTCATGAATATTTATGAAATAACACAATCATTTATTGACCAATCACAGTCATGATAATAGATTTCGATATTTTAATGACTACACTCACAGTTAAAGCATGTAGCATTTGTTTACAGATAATAACAGACAAAAAAGCTTACAGATCACTCTTTTAGATGCAAGTCAAATATATAGCTATACATTAAATGAAATCCGCCAGTTTTTCTCAATTGGCAATCCTCGTATTATTCCGCTATGAGCCATGCAACAATCTCCAAGTGTGTTTTTTTTTTTTCATCCAAAAGAATTGTGAGATCTCCCCGATTGGTTGATATATGAACATGAATATTCATAAAGTTGAGGTTTTTTAAATCATACAACCGCAGCTATGATGTAGTGTGAATGGAGACAATAGGCATGGTTTGCGACAATGCTGATAGGCCTTTAGATTTATATCCCAACAGTGATGTTTTTATGCCCCCGAGATCGAAGATCGAGGGGCATATTGTTTTTGTCCTTTCTGTCATTTTGTAATTCTGTCATTCTGTCTGAAACTTTAACCTTGCTAATAACTTTTGAACAGTAAGTGATAGAGCTTTGATATTTCACATGAGTATTCCTTGTGACAAGACCTTTCCGTGGGTACCAACATTTTTGACCCCGTGACCTTGACCTTGGAGTTTGACCTACTTTTTGAAAACTTTAACCTTGCTAATAACTTTTGAACAGTAAGAGATAGAGCTTTGATATTTCACATGAGTATTCCTTGTTACAAGATCTTTCCGTTGGTATTGAACCTTTTGACCTTGACATTTGACCTAATTTAAATATTTTTTTTTACATTGGTCATAACTTCTAAATGGTAAATATTAGAGCTTTCATATTGTACATGAGCATTTCTTTTGACAAGATCTTTCTACTGGTACCAAGATATTTGCCCTTGTGACCTTGGCCATCTTCGGAATTGGCCATTATCGGAGGCATTTGTGTTTCACAAACACATCTTGTTGGTTCTGAAATTCATGGTTTCTCATCTAAATCCGTTAAATTTTCATAGTTTTAAATTATTGGTTTTTATATCCATTCAATATTTTAAATATTATGGTTAAATAACATTCATAGCAGTTTTAATTTCAGTTTGGCCCTCAGTGAAAATAGTGCAGATTAAACTGCAGCAGCATAAAGAAAGACTGAATACAGTATAATGCTGCATAATGTTTACAGTAGTAATATATCAAACTGCAGCAGCATAAAGAAAGACTGAATTAATACAGTATAATGCTGCATAATGTTTACAGTAGTAATATATCAAACTGCAGCAGCATAAAGACTGAATACAGTATAATGTTTACAGTAGTGATTATTTGTTGGGCTAGCCTGTCAGACCAAATCCAGATGAGAAGATGCTATGTAAGAGAATGCAGACATCACTGCTCTCAATTCTGCTTCTTGTTTGCATGTTATACTTGATGGTAACTAGTCCATGCAAGTAACTGGTAACTAGAATTCCTATGCATCCCCAGCAAGTTTAGCATGGCTGTGGTATTTAAGACTAATGCTGCTTTCAAAATATTTCGGCCAAAATCAGTAATTTGTAGAGGTGTGTATTCATTTTCTATATGTATTCATTGCCAGGAACGTTACAGAAACGATTGCAACATAGCAGTCCAGTTGCTACAGTGCAAGCCGTCAGAATTTGTCGCTCAGAAGCTTCAATCTGTAAGCATTTTCATACATTTAAAGAGTTTTTAATAATACATGTGCATACCTTTTATTTTTATTGTTTTGCGATTGGAAATTTTTGCTATTTGATCCATAAATGGTAGCAAATTATATTCTGTGTTTCCAATTTCTGCAGTTGCATTAAATCAATGCGCTTATAGATAACATCTCAATTTTGTTGTTGAGAATATTTTGCATAATTTTTGTGGATTTTTCTTATCCGCAAAAATGGACAACTGCAGAAAATACCCATCAACTGGTATATGTTAGCAAGAATAATATTTGAATAAAGAAAAATAATTTGGTGTGCTGTATGTCCATTTCCATTTACTGTGCATTGTCTGTTCTATAGCTGCCAATTGATTTACAAGAGAGGGTGAAGAAACACATGACAAGAGAAGAAATCTTTGACTGTGAGGGTGCACCTGACCGGTCAGAATCTCCCAAACCTGTCCACGTTCCCATGGCCACCTTCCCTCCAACAGCCATGGTGTATTCTGTTAACAAAACTGTGAACAAAACTGAGACTTCTAACACAAGGAATGTGGGAAGCGACAGGGTCCCCATGCATGTCATAACAAAAGCACTGAGCCATCCTGAACCAATGAAGAAAGTGAGGAGGACCTATATATGTCTGAGGTGTCGGAGCGACGTGGTCTGTAACAACAAAGAGACACAGGTGAATATGAGCCGTGAGACCCAAGGGAGCTGTGACAACTTGAGCGAACTGCGGGTTCACAGACCGTGCGTGCGAACTCGATCAAACTCTTCTGAGAGTGAAATGTATTGAAGAGTTTAAATAGGGTTAATTCACATGAAAATCAATGAAAATGCTCAGTCATATTAACTGCCAAATGCTCAATTATTGAATTTTTCGGATCAAAATGTTTAGTCTGTTACATTTTTAATGTCCTTAAAGTTTTCTATTACCATTGAATCAAAGGGAATTATCATTTATGTGATGATTGCTCAACACCTTTGAAGGTGAAATATCTAAAAGAAAAGAATATGGAAGCATCATTAACAATTCATCAAAAATGTATAAATATTTCAGATGTAATGAAGATTAAAGTGTGATCAAGTTATAACCTTTGAGATGTGATGCAAATAATTTGCAAACTAATAAAATAAGTATGTAAAAAAATATTAAAACACCTTTTCTCTAAAAGGATATTGTAAAATGTTGCAAAATACATATTCATATTGAATTAGAATAATCTCGTGTTATGAAGATCCAAGTTTGTCCAAGATGGGGCCTTCAGAACAGGATATGATCTCAAAGTTACACATACGAATATTCACATACATATAGAGAATAAAGGTTTGTTCAAATCAGTCCATGGTTCTGAGTGGGACCACATTAAAGGTCAAAATTTCAAGAGAAACTGGATCCATTTCTTCAAAAGATTCCAATATTTTCAAAACTGCATGCCGAAGGGGGGGGGGGGGGGGTTAGGACAGGTGTAGCATATAGGCTTTAAAACCTCTGTACACTTATTCAAAAATTTATTCCCTCATGTTTTTGATGTTTTCAGAATGGATTTCTGTTGAATACTTGAGTTTCACTAGTGTATTATTAAAATCACTTTGTTCTTCACGTATGTCTGTATACAAGCACACATAGTACTGATATCTATATACTGTTATCTACCTGATGAAGAGAAAATGTTTTTATAAAAAGGGGTTTATTGTAAAATCCTGATACAGTAAAACACATTTATAATGAATGTACACTGATTGTGAAGTGATATTTATTCCCCTATGAGAGGAAAATAATGAGAATTTGTATGGGATATAACGAAGTTTGGTTATAGTAATTATACCCCCCAAACGAAGTTCAGGGGGTATATAGGAATCACTCTCTCTGTTTGTCCGTCCGTCTGTCTGTCTGCAGATTCGTGTCTGGGCCATAATTTCTTTGTTCTTTGACTTAGGCATACCATATTTGGCACACAGGTGGATCACCATGAGACGAGGTGTCAAGTACCTTCATGACCTCTATATGACCTTGATCCTTGACCTCAAGGTTAAAATTAAAGGTTTTTTACAATGGATTCGTGTCCGGGCCATAACTTCTTTGTTCTTTGACATAGGCATACCATATTTGACATATGAGTGTATCACCATGACCTCCATATGACCTTGACTTCAAGGTCAAAATTAAAGGTTTTTACAATGGATTTGTGTCAGGGCCATGACTTCTTTGTTCTTTGACATAGGCATACCATATTTGACACATGAGTGTATCACCATGAGACAATGTGCCGGGTACCTTCATGACCTCTATATGACCTTGAACTTTGACATCAAGGTCAAAATTGATTATAGGGTTTTGACATAGTCATACCATAAGACATGGGTGTATCACCATGAGACTATGTGTCATGTACATTCATGACCTCTTTATGACCTTGACCTTTGATCTCAAGGTCAAAATTATAGGTTTATGCCATGGATTTGTGTTTGGACTACATCTTCCATTTTCTTCTACAAAGGCATACCATATTTTTACACTCAGGAAAGAGGTAATTTATACCTATTAACAACACCCTTTGGGAGATTGGGGTAAGTGGGGGGTATTCTTAGTGAGCATTGCTCACAGTACCTCTTGTTCAGAACTGTTTTTTCGCTGGCCCTGGAGGTTCACTGTCCCATGTTTTACTGTATAATGAAGTTTGGTTTTAATGAACTTTTTTTCACTGGCCCTGGAGGTTCACTATAACTGTGTTTTACTTTATAATGAAGTTTGGTTATAATGAACTGTTTTTCACTGGCCCTGGAGGTTCACTATAACCATGTTTTACTGTATAATGAAGTTTGGTTATAATGAAGTTTTTCACTGGCCCTGGAGGTTCACTATAACTGTGTTTTACTGTATAATGAAGTTTGGTTATAATGAAGTTTTTCACTGGCCCTGGAGATTCACTATAAATGTGTTTTACTGTATAATGAAGTTTGGTTATAATGAACTGCTTTCTGCTGGCCCTGGAGGTTCACTATAACTGTGTTTTACTGTATAAGTTTTTATGCAGTGCTTGGTTATTCTGCATTTAATGAGACACATGTGGCAATGTTTTGGGAAGTATTAAGCATTGAAATGGTTAATGCATAGTCACAAGTTTAAGAGCACTTTAGGCTTGCAAAACATGACATCCAATGAATTTAGTATATATCAATTAGATTTTTAGCACAATTTATATCAAAAATGAATGATACCAGGGGACTAGTCCATGTCATAACTAATATTTCCATTGGTGATATATACCAGTAATAAATACGATTAGGGTGATGTGCGATTTGTTAGAAATGGGGTATTTAAAGCAAAAATCATCAGGTTGTGTTGTCTGATATATTTGCACAAATTGTTCCGAAGTGTCTTCTCCGAGAATATTGTAAAAATGGATGCTTTAATACCTTGGCCATATGAGTTTTTACAGCACAAGACAAATAAATATAGCTTTAAACTGGGGTGGAAAATAAAATCGCATTCATTGACTTGACTTAGAACTTTGTTCTAACTACATTCTTTAAAAGATATCATTATCTCGAACTCGATGGGACCAAAAAACAATTCAAGATATCTGAGGATTCGAGATATTGAGGGCAAAATATTTAAAAGAGTAAGTGGTTGTGACTTCCGAATCACTTTGACATATCCATGGTATTCGAGGTATTGGTGTTCTAGATACCAAAGTTGAACTGTATTTTATAAAATAATTTGATGGTTTTTTTATTATAGTGTTTACAAGACAACTGTATTTTATAAAATAATTTGGAGTGGATCGAGCTAAAATCACATTCACTGAATTGGCTTGTTTTTGCTTTAGGACTTTAATAGAACAGATATTTTATAAAATATTTTTAAATGTTTTTATTTGATAGTGTTCACATGACAAACAATGTAAAAAAAAAAAAAAGATTGTGGTTCACAAATAAGCCTCAGAGTGTTTGGGATTAAAACTCAATTTGTTTGAGGTTAACACTGCTGAATTTTTACTGGACATTGTGAGGTTTTAATGAAAAAGGATGTGTAGATGTTAAATTGATTGAATAAAAGTTATTAGAGCTTTGTAAGGATGGAAGCATGGATTAATGTAGAATTATTTTTTTTTTTTAATTTGTTCGTATGTGTAGGGGGGGGGGGTGTACTCACAAATTTAAATCCTCCGTAATAAAAGAAAAACTGATATATGAAATCAAATTGATCCCCAAACATTTTGACTCCCATTATATTTAGCAGGTGTCTTACAAAAGATTGCTACGGATGATTCAAGTACAGAATTAATTCATAGCAATCCCCTCACATGAAATCAAAATTTCACTTTTATTTTTATTATACCCCCGAAATTTGGGGGTGGGGGTGTTATACTGGAATCATCTAGTGTGTTTGTCTGTCCATAGACATGATTTGTCCAGATACATCTAACATATTGATTTGATTAAAACTTTGTGTCTGAATAAAGTATTGCATCTGCTACTGGTATTTTAATGCAGACTTTTTAACATTTGAAAGTTATATGGATATTTTTTCCAATTTTGAGGGTGGGGGTTATGTTGTTATTGTCCGGAGTATATCTTAAAAGCCATATATTCTTCAATGGTTCAAATTAACCATTTCCCACCATACACTGTGCGTGGGTATTAGTCTTATTAAGACATTTCTAGTTTATAGAAAGTCCTTCAAAGTATATACATTTTCGAAAGTTTACATTGAATGGCGATTGTGCCAAATTAAGAATAAATGTGCAGGATGTTCCATATGTTATTTATCATAAGTTGTAAACAATGCTCAGTTGTACAGATCTGATGTTTTCATTGTGTTAGACTATATAATGCAATCACAAATTCTGGAGTCCTTCTTGCAAGCTCAGGGAAAACATCACAAATGTAAAACATATACTGTGCAAGCCACTAATAAGTAATTATTAACAAGTCAGTAATTGATGATTATTAACATGTCACTAATTAGTAATTATTAACAAGTCAATAATAAGGTATTATTAACTTGCTTCAAAATTGACATGGGGTGATCTCATTTCTGGCAAATATTCATTGTAAAAAAAGACAATAAAGAATTTTCTAGTTATATTTTAATTCGATTAAAAATGGAGAGTATTGCAATACATTTAAGGGTGTATTTCTGCTTGCTGGAAAGGCAAGAAAAGTGATTGTATCTGATGGTATTATTTAGCAGGATGAATCTTATGCCCCTTTGGAGTTTGATATGGTTTAAAATTTTGTGAATTGATACATGCTAAATATTGAATATATAATTCCGCTTTCTTTGAATGGATAAATTAATTATGTTAACAATGAAAATTTTGTTTTAGTTATAAAGATAATTGTTACTCTGTATTGTTATTGTAATCAATTTATTGTTGAATAAATGTACTGAAAACGATGATTTTTGTGAGTGCAATTCAAATTTGTCATTATCTGCAAGCGTATCGTTTTCAAACACGAGAGGGAGATTTAGACCAAGTCTGTCGTTAAAATCAATTTACCCCTACTCCACCCCCACAATACTTTGTATAAAGTACACTTTCTGAGTTGCATGGGTATTCTACTTTAATTATTACCTATGTAGTACTGCAAAAACAATGAATATGGAAAATCAAGTCCAACAGAGGTGGGAACAGATAATTAAGCTGGTAGACATGCTCATAAAACAAAATGTCAACAGTTTTGTGTGAAATGACTTTATCTGAAAGAAAACAAACCATTTACATTGTAGCAGATTTAAAAAGTGCATATATACAATCATTGGAATGCAAACAAATTGTCAATCCCTGAAATAAATTCAAATAAACTATGAAAAATATCTTTCCATTATTCTGAAATTACAAACTAATTTTAAGTGTCCTCATCTCCATTTTGTTCACAAAATTCATATGTGGTAAATATAACCCATAAAAAATTCTGTATATGATTAGCAAAAGTATACAACTTGTACATGCTTACTGGAATAGGTTTGTGACTGATCGAGACCTGATCAATATAAATAGAGCTCCAAATAAATTCAAAGTTCAAAATCTTCAAATCCATACTTTAATATGGCATGGGCCTCAATGCTCATCTTTCTCTCACAAAAACACCCAATAATTCTAATTAAAAAGATTTTTCCCAAATGTTCTTTCAATTTTTTATATGAAATGCTATTACACTCCAGTGTCTTGAGACAAGGATGCTGTTTCTTCAGAAGACAATTTTGAAGACTTTAAGTTTTTACAAATATTTCAATTAAATGACCTGGCTATTGTGACTACCCCCTGAAGGAAAAATGACTAAATCTGAATGTACCCCAAGGTTGCTGACTGTTTTGACAAAATGCATTATTACTTAATTTTCTTCAGAAATGGGTATTTTAATTTATAATATTGAATTATGGGCCCTGGGACCCATGACTTCTAAGATACTGAATCTACACTTAATAAAGAAGCTACCACTTAAGTTTGTCAGGTTTAGCCTAACAGTTCAGAAAATTGTTAACCCCCCCCCCCCCCCCTTCACTTGCCCCATTGGAATAGCCCCCGTCTTCCATCCTTTTGATGCCTTAGGCATGCTTTGTGCCAAGATGAATAAAAATATCCAGTTCTAAAAAGTATTTACCCCAATGAGGTAATTAAATGTAAATGAAATTTTCTTGTCAAACAAACAAGAAAAAAGCCAATTTGATATCATTGCAACTCCTCATCATAAATTTGTCTCTTAGAGACATACAAACTTCAACAGCTATCTAACACAACTGTCATCACAGTAATTAAATCCTGTATAAACTAAACAGCAGATATTGTTCACTAATAATCTGAATAAATTTTAATACAGCATCTTTGGAAATATCATCATGCATACTGCTTCACTGTATAATACCCAATTATTTTTACAAAGGATATATATACAGAATTAGTCTTTACAAACCAGCAAATATCACATGTTTAAAACTATCACACATTGTACCCTTTCATGAAATATATTCATGGAAATTGGGTGAATTGTTCAACATTCAACTGATAATTTGTTAATTATACATGAATACAATCAAACAAAAACATTTGTTAAGCATTAATTAATACTGTCCAGCAAGTAAACCCAGCTTTTGTTTTGTAATTACTGCTATTCTACTGGTGGTAAAATTTATTTGAAAAAGCCCCTATCCCCCCCCCCCCCCCTCAAGATTTCTCTCCCCCCCCCCCCTTCTATAAAAAAAAAAAAAGCACAAAAAAGAAATAGAATTTAAAAAAAAAAAAGATTACTTGTGTATGTTCACTTTGAATCAAAACAATAATTTGATCTTTATCAAGCTGTAAACAATATTTAACAAAGCACATTAAAATCTTTACAAAAAAAAACAACAAACCAAGAGCGTTGACAATAACTACTGAAATGGAGATTAATTGATTGCATTCATTTCCACTAGAGTGTTCCACAGAACATACATTTCCTATGACGTCATCATTAAGCATGGTATATATACATACTGATTTTGTTCATTTCCCCACAATTTACAACTGGATGTAAATTTCTCACTTCATGCAAAACTGAAGGGTCTTTAGAAATTAACACAGAATGCCATGCATATTTCAATTTCTATTGGGCAATATTTTTTGATAAGCTGATTTTATATTTTCCTTTTTAATATAATTATAAGGAATATCAAAAGGATTTTACATGCTAAATATTGAATTCTTACAAAGTCCTTGGGTTTTTGACCGATGGCCGGACAGATGACAAAGCAATTAATCCCCAACAAAAATTATATGAACACATACTGACACATACGCCTGTTTTAACAACTGATATTTTTGTTAACCATTTGACAAACAAAACGTTTTAAATTCTTCTTTCAATAAAAACAATCTACACTATCAGTTCTATTATATCTATACATACTTCATACACAGGATCACATGCACTACCATAAGTATATAGGCAAGCATCAATGTGCAATTTCGTTCTGACAATACACACATATTTGAAGCTAAATATGGGATCTATCCACATACAAAATGCTATATTTCATCAGCAAATTTGATCTGTAATTTTGATATTTGGCACAAAAGATGTTATCTATTCAATGAGTCTAATACATGAATTGCTGAATTACTGTAACTAAAAGTTCCCTCTAGGCAACAAACATAAATAAATTTACTATTAGGAAATCAGATGGAATAGCACATACAATAAAACACGGTTATAGCGAACCTCCAGAGCCAGTGAAAAACAGTTCATTATAACCAAACTTCAATATACAGTAAAACACGGTTATAGTGAACCTCCAGGGCCAGTGAAAAACAGTTCATTATAACCAAACTTCAATATACAGTAAAACACGGTTATAGTGAACCTCCAGGGCCAGTGAAAAACAGTTCATTATAACCAAACTTCATTATACAGCAAAACACATTTATAGTGAATCTCCAGGGCCAGAGAAAAACAGCTCATTTTAACCAAACTTCATTATACAGTAGAACAACGTTATAGCGAATTTCGTTATATCCAATACATTTTTTGTTATTTTCCTCTCATAGGGGGATGACTATCACTTTCCAGTAAGCACAATTTCATTATCAGTGTGTTCATTATAACCATGTTTTACTGTACATTGGGAATTATTCATTTGTTAGTAAATAATCTTAATTCTTGTGGTTTCGATGTAAGGCATAAACAGACCTCAGCACAAAAAAACAAAACAGTACAAAATATGATGAAAAGTGACACATCCTTTTGGGACCGAGTCTATGTGTGGTATAACCACATACAAAAGCATAGCTTAGGGATATCAGCAAACATGTAACAGGAAAATATATGTATTAACTACGTTGTTGCTTTCAAACAATAAACAAAATATTGTAGAATCTACTACTGTAGATATCAATGTGATATGGCAAGCAGCACAAAAGCCCCCCACTTTGTGGGTTTAATTGCTAAGTTTAAGGTCAACAACTCTTTTACAAACTTAAAAAAAATCCCAAACATCAAACTTAATATGTAACCCATAAATATACAGTGTAAGTTCATGCAAAAATTTTCAATTCAAAAGTTGCAGGGATAGCTTAAAAAGTCTGGAAAATTGTCATATCCCAGAAATTTACAAATTTCAACATCCATAACTCTTTCAAAAATAAGTCATGAAAGCCCAACCTTAACCTTGTTTTGTAACCATTTGATAAAAGTTCAAGTATAAATTTTTACTAGCTGCAGGGATAGTCCAGAAAAATGTTGATATATGGACGGATGCACAGGTTGATCACTATAGGGCTCTCAATGCCAATAGGCGAGGACCTAATTATTTTCGAGGACACAAATTTTCATGGTTTGGGAATGATTAGCAAGTTTGTTGGGTGCTAATTTTGTTGATAAAGAGAAAACTTGTCATCCTTTATGGCCGATTGTTTCCTCCTGTCAATGGAAGATTTAAATTGACGGGCAAGTCCATATCGTAAATAACTGCAATAATTATACCTCAACAACAAGAGGCCCATGGGCCACATCGCTCACCTGAGTCACCTTGCCCCATATCTGAAGACTTTCCATATATATTTGCATGTAAAACCTTAGTCCCTATTATGGCCCAAACTACCCTTTGCAAACTTGAATCTACACTATGTCAGAAAGCTTTCATGTAAATGTCAACTTCTTTGGCCCAATGGTTCTTGAGAAGAAGATTTTTAAAGCTTTTTCCTATATTTGTATGTGAAACTTTGACACCCCCCCCCCCCTTGTGGCCCCATCCTACCGCCCCGGGGACCATGATTTGAACAAACTTGAATCTGCACTATGTCAGAAAGTTTTCTTGTAAATATCAGCTTTTCTGACTCAGTGGTTATTGAGAAAAAGATTTTAACTATATATTTGTATGTAAAACTTTGATCCCCCTTGTGGCCCCATCCTACCCCCGGGGGCCATGATTTGAACAAACTTGAATCTGCACATGTCAGAAAGTTTTCTTGTAAATATCAGCTTTTCTGACTCAGTGGTTATTGAGAAAAAGATTTTAACTATATATTTGTATGTAAAACTTTGATCCCCCTTGTGGCCCCATCCTATCCCCGGGGGCCATGATTTGAACAAACTTGAATCTGCACATGTCAGAAAGTTTTCATGTAAAATCAGCTTTTCTGGCTCAGTGGTTCTTGAGAAGAAGATTTTTGCTATATATTTGTATGTAAAACTTTGATCCCCTATTGTGGCACCATCCAACCCCCGGAGCCCATGATTTGAACAAACTTGAATCTGCATTATGTCAGGAAGCTTTCATGTAAATCTCAGCTTTTCTGGCTTAGTGGTTCTTGAGAAGAAGATTTTTAAAGTTTTTCCCTATATATTTGTATGTAAAACTTTGATCCCCCCTTGTGGCCCCATCCTACAACCGGGGGCCATGATTTGAAAAAACTTGAATCTGCAATATGTCAGGAAGCTTTCAGATAAATTTCAGCTCTTCTGGCCAAGTGGTTCTTGAGAAGAAGATTTTTAAATGACCCCACCCTATTTTTGCATTTTTGTGATTATCTCCCCTTTGAAAGGGACATGGCCCTTCATTTGAACAAACTTGAAAGCCCTTCACCCAAGGATGCTTTTGGCCATGTTTGGTTGAAATTGGCCCAGTGGTTCTGGAGAAGAAGTCAAAAATGTGAAAAGTTTAACAGACAGACGAACAGACAGACAGACGACGGACAAAAAGCGATCAGAAAAGCTGAAAGCTCAGGTGAGCTAAAAACTGGTGATTTTACAGTTGTCCTGTATCTGATTTCAGCTAATTCAAAAGACTGAAACTGTTCACTTTACAGCACCTATATCCGATTTTCTAACCAGTTAGATAGACTAAAACTGTGACTTTACAGTACCCTTCTAACTGCTTGATTGACTGAAATTGTCGACTTTACAGCACCTGTAACTGACTTCTACTAATTCTATTGATTTTACAGCACCTATATCCGATTTTCTTACTGCTATTTCAATAGACTGAAATTGAACATTTAGTTAAATATGTTGATCTACTATGTTGACAATGTAACTAGAAATATTTAGTACCTGTATATAAATGAATGAAAGCTCGAGGCAACAACCGTGACAAGTAACCCACAATCTTATTATAGAGGTAACGAACACAAAGATTACCCCCAGTACTTACATCAATGTCACACACCAAAATAAATCTACAATTTCTATCTGCTGTGTTTTAATGCTCCCTTACTGGTTCATACTACAATTGTGAAGGGTCAAACTTATCACTCCGTTAAGTTATAATTCTGTACATATGAGCAGTTTAAACATGCATCTGATAAATAAACAAGTCTTCCAGGAATGCTGCCATATTGCCTAATTCTATATTTACAGACCTATCATTCAGGCACTCAATGCCCTTTACCCAAGACAGAATTCTAAAACCAATGATTGAGCACGCATACATCAAATCTCCGGCAAGGTTACATTGTACATCAAGTTTGTCTAAAGCTAATGGAGAAATTCTGAAATTGAGACAGAATTGAAAGTAGGTAACACGATTCTAAGTGTGGTAAATGAAAGAAAGTATGGCATTTTTCTCCCACACCCCTTGCGATCCACGAACAAATTTCACACTCCTCTGCTGTAGTTACAATTCATCTTCATCCTCTTCAGACAACAGAGCCAGCCGTTTTTCATCTGCATACCTTGACTTGGGGGATTTCTGGAAGCCATTCTTTAATGTGTTGTGATTAGGCTCTCTCTTCAGCCGACCATTAACACTCGCTTTCTGTCTTTTTAATATAGTTTTATCATCTTGGTCTTCATCTAAAATACCTGTAGATTTAAAAAAAAAATTGTGAAGCTTTAAAATTGATATGTTTTTCCACATGATAGATATAAATGCAATACCATGTTGTTTGAATGCCATGCCTTTACTGGTAATCAATGATTATTTCCTCTGGCAGTCTGTGTATAAATTCCAAAGATTTCACTCAATTTCAGATTCATTCATGCTGGAGTATGGACATCAGTCCAAAGTAATCTAATTCTTATCAGTAAATCAGAATATAAAGATACTTCATAAAACAAATTGAATGCTATCAAAATGAAGTCTTCCTGGTAAATCTGACATGGCAAGATCATGAAAATGAAGTGTTACAAAATATGAGTGCCCCCCCCCCCCCCCCCCCCCCCCCAATCTGCCACTGTGATTGCAGAAAAAAGTTATATGTAATAAAAAAAGAGATAATTTTAATAGTGTATCATTTATTGACAATGTCTAGAGAATATGAGAGTAATTAATCATTCCATGCATGTTTAAGATTCCTTACCCGTGATGAGGAGCTCGTAAGGTAAAGGGTCCTCCCCCCTGAGGAGGTATAGAATGGATCGCGAGGGCCACAACAAGTGGAGTAAAATCAAGTAGGAGAGCAAGTCCGCTCCATTAGTTATACCTGCAATACAGCCCAAAGATCAGTTTATAGTCCCATTAACAGGTTAGCAATACAGCAACTAATACAGACAATAATACAGACACTAAACAAGAGGTACTGTGAGCAATGCTCACTAAGAATACCCCCCGCTTACCCCAATCTCCCAAAGGGTGTTGGTAATAGGTGTAAACTACCTCTTTTCTGAGTGTAAAAAAGAAATGGCATGACAAACCGAACCATATAGCTACTTCGATGTCCAGTGCGCTTGACCTTTGACCTTTTGACCCCAAAATCGATAGGGAACATTTTCATCCCATGGGTAATCCATATGTATGATATGGTGACTGTAGGTGGAAAGGATAACGCTTTAGAGCCCGGAAACCATATTGCTACTTCAATGTCCAGTGTGCTTGACCTTTGACCTTTTAACCCCAAAATCGATAGGGAACATCTTCATCCCATGGGTAGTCCATATGTATGATATGGTGACTGTAGGTGGAAAGGATAACGCTTTAGAGCCCGGAAACCATATTGCTACTTCGATGTCCAGTGCGCTTGACCTTTGACCTTTTGACCCCAAAATTGATAGGGAACATCTTCATCCCATGGGTAGTCTATATATATGATATGGTGACTGTAGGTGGAAAGGATAATGCTTTAGAGTCCGGAAACCATCGCGTCTACAGATGGACGGACAGACAGACAGACGGACAACCCGATTCCAGTATACCCCCAAGTTGGGGGGGGGGGTATAATAATACAGACACTAGTACAGACGCTAGTACAGACACTAACACAGACGCTAATACAGACGCTAATACAGACGCTAGTACAGACGCTAATACAGATGCTAATACAGACACTAATACAGACACTAGTACAGACACTAATACAGACACTAGTACAGACACTAATACAGACACTAGTACAGATGCTAATACAGATGCTAATACAGACGCTAATACAGATGCTAATACAGACACTAGTACAGACGCTAATACAGACACTAATACAGATGCTAATACAGACACTAGTACAGACGCTAATACAGACACTAATACAGACGCTAATACAGATGCTAATACAGACACTAATACAGAGGCTAATACAGACACTAATACAGACGCTAATACAGACACTAATACAGATGCTAATACAGACACTAGTACAGACGCTAATACAGACACTAATACAGACACTAGTACAGACGCTAATACAGATGCTAATACAGACACTAGTACAGACACTAATACAGATGCTAGTACAGACACTAATACAGACACCAGTACAGACACTAATACAGACACTAGTACAGACACTAATACAGACACTAGTACAGACACTAATACAGACAGTAATACAGTCACTAATACAGACACTAGTACAGACACTAATACAGACACTAGTACAGACACTAATACAGACACTAGTACAGAGGCTAATACAGACACTAGTACAGAGGCTAATACAGACGCTAATACAGACGCTAGTACAGACATTAGTACAGACACTAGTACAGACGCTAGTACAGATACTAATACAGACACTAGTATAGACACTAATACAGACACTAATACAGACACTAATACAGACACTAGTACAGACACTAGTACAGACCCTAGTACAGATGCTAGTACAGAGGCTAATACAGACACTAGTACAGACACTAGTACAGAGGCTAATACAGACACTAGTACAGACGCTAGTACAGAGGCTAATACAGAGGCTAATACAGACACTAATACAGACACTAGTAGACACTAGTACAGACACTAATACAGACACTAGTACAGACACTAATACAGACACTAGTACAGACACTAATACAGACACTAATACAGACACTAGTACAGAGGCTAATACAGACACTAATACAGACACTAATACAGACGCTAGTACAGACACTAATACAGACACTAGTACAGAGGCTAATACAGACACTAATACAGACACTAGTACAGATAGCTGCAATAATGTAGCCCTCTCTGATTTTTTTTTTTTTTTTTTTTTTTTTTTTTTTTTTTTTTAGGGAGAGGGCTACAACTCCTTAGGATCTCCGTAATGGTGCAAATGCGGGAGTGATTCACTCCCGCAACATTTGCGCTCATTCTAAACATTTCCTGACTTTCTTTACGTAAATAAAATGATATTCTATGTTTCTTAGTCAATATATAAATTTACAACCTGCAACTTTAGATTTGTGAGGCTCTATTCTACCGTTTTCAACAATTTCGATAAATTCCAATTTCTCGATTCATATCTGTGCGCCATGTTTGATGTACTGAAGTTTCAACTTCCGGTTGTCAAGTCATTTGCATATGCCATATAAGGTGGTATTTACATCAATGGACAAGTATGGAGGCGAAAGCTATTTCGTCGGTATTGAGAAGGTTTGAATTCAATATCAAGTTAAAAACCGAACAGCAGAGTGTAAATTCTTTCTGCAACAATATGATTTTCCTTTCTTTGTCGGAATGGCTCGAGTAACTACATTTTCGCGCTGATTGTCAATGTTTAGGCTTTTCATTAGATCCACCTGCGAGATCTCGCGATAACAAGCATGGCGGAGCAGACGAAGAATTTTGCATGCTGTACATTATATTTAATGAAAAACACCTTTATTAGACATGCCCGAGCACAAAGTTGGTACTCCTTTTGGTGTAAACAACATTTGGGACTAAGACACAGAGTTTATTATCGGTTATTCATAAAATTATTTTGCACCATTATGGAGATCCTATGGAATTGTAGCCCTATCCCGAAAACGTCAGAATAAAAAAAATTTGGATAGGGCTACATTATTGCAGCTATAGTACAGACACTAATACAGACACTAGTAGACACTAGTACAGACACTAATACAGACACTAGTACAGAGACTAATACAGACACTAGTAGACACTAGTACAGACACTAATACAGACACTAATACAGACACTAGTACAGAGACTAATACAGACACTAGTACAGACACTAGTACAGAGGCTAATACAGACACTAATACAGACACTAATACAGACACTAGTACAGACACTAATAGACACTAGTACAGACACTAGTACAGACACTAGTACAGACACTAATACAGACACTAGTACAGACACTAATACAGACACTAGTACAGACACTAATACAGACACTAGCACAGAGGCTAATACAGACACTAATACAGACACTAGTACAGAGGCTAATACAGACACTAATACAGACACTAGTACAGACACTAGTACAGACACTAGTACAGACACTAATACAGACACTAGTACAGACACTAGCACAGAGGCTAATACAGACACTAATACAGACGCTAGTACAGACACTAATACAGATGCTAATACAGAGGCTAATACAGATACTAATACAGACACTAATACAGACACTAGTACAGAGGCTAATACAGACACTAATACAGATACTAATACAGACACTAATACAGATGCTAGTACAGACGCTAATACAGATGCTAATACAGACACTAATACAGACACTAGTACAGACACTAGTACAGACGCTAATACAGACACTAATACAGACACTAATACAGACACTAGTACAGACGCTAGTACAGAGGCTAATACAGACACTAATACAGACACTAGTACAGACACTAGCACAGATGCTAATACAGACGCTAGTACAGACACTAATACAGACACTAGTACAGACACTAGTACAGACGCTAATACAGACGCTAATACAGACGCTAGTACAGACACTAATACAGACACTAGTACAGATGCTAGTACAGACACTAATACAAATGCTAATACAGACGCTAATACAGACACTAATACAGACGCTAATACAGACACTAATACAGACGCTAATATAGACACTAATACAGACACTAATTACTTGTTTTTGAAAACTTGGCATAGGATTGAGAAGCATAAGGACTGTTGGTTTCCAACAAAAAGAAGAAGTGGTGATGTAGCAATATTGATATATGTGAAATATCTAAGGATATACAGTTGAACTGCGATATCTCGAATACCATGGATATGTCGAAGTGATTCGGAAGTCCCAACCACGTATTTCTTAAGTGTTTTCCCCTTGATATCTCAAATCCTTGAATATCTCGAAGTTTTTACTCTGCTCCATCGAGTTCAAGATAACGAGGTTTGACAATCAAATTACCTAACTGTAAACAAGTATACTCTTTTAAGTTTTTTGGGGGAAAAAAGGAAATCAGTATAAGACCTATGATGTACCACACTTACACAGCATAATTTTTTTCTTCCACAGAGCGGAGAACTGCGTATTAATGATGACTAAAACTGGAAGATATATAAACCAGACAAGAAAGTAGGCACCAAACTGCTGCAGTAACTGAAGGCGGTCCTCCGCGCATCGACTAGATCGAAAAGTGTGCCGCAGCTCCACGAAAAACCAGATCATGATCACCACCCGGAATCCACAGATTAAATATCCAGGCCACGTCTGCCATTCATCCTTGTTTGAAATGACATCCACCTCAAACTGTAAATGTAAAATTCTCATTTTTTCTCCAATTCTGACACTATCATAAAAATGTTTCTTTCTGATATTCCATTATATATATTTAAGAATCAAATTTCAATTTTGAACTGTGACACTTCACGCCAGCCATCGTTGCAATCCAATTAAGGCCTTTCAAAGGGAAAAGGAGCATACATTTCAGCCATGACTTAATTGCAATGAGGCACGCCAGCATACTTCATGAAGTGCATTAGTGCTTCATGAAAAGTATGCCGACATGAAGTACCGAAGTTCATAACTTCATGTATTTTCAAAAATGAAATTGACCTTTTATCATAATTTACATTCTACTTTCATTTCTGCAGGAATTTCCAGATGTTAAAAAAAGATATACTATCTATCAAGATTCATATGCACATTGTTCACAACTGTAGCACATTCATGAAAAAATGGCTATCATTAAATTTATAAAGATATCAAAGGTAAAAAACATAGGAAAAGTAAATATTCAAACTTATGCCCATTTTTTTCCCACAAGTGTAACATTATATACTAGTGTACAGGAGTCTTCTCTCTTCATTTGATAAAGCATGGTAGACTTTTATATCCTTACACTTTCTTTGAATCCATGATTTCAAAACTTATAGGACAAGAAACAGATTCATCTGCTGATATCGATATCAAAATTTTTACTTGATAGACATGCAGTCAAGTTTTATGGAAAGTGATTCCTGGCGGAATATATGCTACATACATTGTAGATCAATATATGGATAACAGACAAAGGTTTATAGGCTTTGTGACTGATCAGTGTGACACTCTAAATCCTACAAATTCATGTCATCAGAAATAGCACACAGTGACATTTCAAGGGTAGATAACTCTTATCTTTCAGTGTGTGTTTTGAGGTGCATACATTCTACCTGCCTTGTGTCCTGATAAGAAACCACTTCAAAGACCAGGATTTATTAATGGAATTTTCAAGTACCAGACAAATCATGAAAAATGAACTGGGATTAGATTTATTCCTCTAATGGAGTGAGGTTTTAATTGCAATATACTGATTAATGAACTTAAAAAATGTTAAATAAACACTGTCAAGAAACCATACATAGTGTAAATTTTCACAATAGAGAATATATAGCAAAGCATTGGTCTTCAGCCACCACTGATCAAATGGAGATCATAAATTCAGTCTCCAGAACAATTGTCAGAGGTATTAAGACATAAATCATACCAGTTTGATAATCTTAGTCTCTAACAGCACACACCTGACAGGTGAACTCCAGTGTTAGCAATACAGCATGTCTCTAACAGCACACCTGACAGGTGAACTCCAGTGTTAGCAATAAAGCATGTCTCTAACAGCACACACCTGACAGGTGAACTCCAGTGTTAGCAATAAAGCATGTCTCTAACAGCACACCTGACAGGTGAACTCCAGTGTTAGCAATAAAGCATGTCTCTAACAGTACACACCTGACAGGTGAACTCCAGTGTTAGCAATAAAGCATGTCTACTAACAGCACACCTGACAGGTGAACTCCAGTGTTAGCAATAAAGCATGTCTCTAACAGTACACACCTGATAGGTGAACTCCAGCGTTAGCAATAAAGCATGTCTCTAACAGCACACACCTGACAGGTGAACTCCAGTGTTAGCAATACAGCATGTCTCTAACAGCACACACCTGACAGGTGAACTCCAGTGTTAGCAATACAGCATGTCTCTAACAGCACACCTGACAGGTGAACTCCAGTGTTAGCAATAAAGCATGTCTCTAACAGCACACCTGACAGGTGAACTCCAGTGTTAGCAATACAGCATGTCTCTAACAGCACACACCTGACAGGTGAACTCCAGTGTTAGCAATACAGCATGTCTCTAACAGCACACACCTGACAGGTGAACTCTAGTGTTAGCAATAAAGCATGTCTCTAACAGCACACCTGACAGGTGAACTCCAGTGTTAGCAATAAAGCATGTCTCTAACAGCACACCTGACAGGTGAACTCCAGTGTTAGCAATAAAGCATGTCTCTAACAGCACACACCTGACAGGTGAACTCTAGTGTTAGCAATAAAGCATGTCTCTAACAGCACACACCTGACAGGTGAACTCCAGTGTTAGCAATAAAGCATGTCTCTAACAGCACACACCTGACAGGTGAACTCCAGTGTTAGCAATACAGCATGTCTACTAACCATTCTATACCATCTAATTAAGAACTATGCATTTATAAATTTTTCTTTAACACCCGGGTTTAGATGTCTCTTATAAATACTAAAATGCCTCCTTAAGCAGAGCAGGGTGTCTACTTGCAATGTAAGCATATCAGGATATCCACTCAAACAATCAGGACACACTTAAAAGCTTGAAAATCAATAGCAACTGAGATCTTTATGCAAAGTAGTAGCATTCCTGAAAATTCAGTAGAAATCACTCAAATCAGAGTTGTTTTTTTTAAAGAAACCCTGCATATAAGAGTGAACCAACAAACCCTTAGACATACAAAATGCACAAATACAATACCTCCCTACCCCCCTCATAACTCTGTTGTGAGAGGATAAACATGTAAAAAATATCTTTGTGACTTACCAGGTTCCAGAAGAAGAGAATGCAGTTCAGCAGCGTGTAGACCCCCCACAGAGTGAACACTACACTCCTCCCTCGGATATTCTGCTGTGTAATCATCCACCCTTTGGCAAGAAGCAGCAGGCTGAGCATGAAGAGACACTGCGATATCGTATCTATGGCATTGCCTAAAACGGCAATCCAGTACACCCCAACACCATTGGCTGCAAACACTGCCACGTGAATAAAATTACACAAAATTCCAAATGCTTCTATGCATATGATGGTTAATAAAAACTTTGTCAATGAATGCTTCTGTTTTGAATAGACATAGAACCAAAATGGAATTAAAACTATGTAGACCCCAAGGAAACCTAGGAAGGTCTCAAATATATCATGTTCCTCGAACGAAAACTGATGTTCTACGGGGTTCCACTTCTTGTAAATGGGGTCACCATTGACCAACCAGATGTCATAATCGACTGTGATGTCCTCATTGGTGCTGACCCAAGAACAATTTTTTTGGGTTGTGTTTCTGTAGCAGGCAACAAGACTCATATACCAATATCTAAAACAGAAATAACAAATGTCACTCAATTTCATTATTTTTACACATGAATTTATCTCTTCACGACAAAGCTTCATGTCTGTGTATATGGGCTCATACTTGTGTTATCAATTTACTCAGCATTAACAAGATGTGTTTGTGAAACACTGATGCCCCCAGATTACAACAAAGTGGAACCAGGTCAAAGATCAATGTTAAGGTCAAAGATTTTGGTGTCAATGGAAAGGTTTTGCCACAAGAAATACATATACCAAATATGAAAGTTCTACTTCTTATGGTGTAAAAGATGTGACCAAGGTTGAAGGTTTCTGCCACAGACAGACAAGCCAAGAACTTTATTCGGGGGTCATAAAACACTCAACAACAACGCATTATCTCAATTTAAGCCATGATTTCTGGGGGCCACTTCTGTTCCTTCATGAAAAGGGAGAGGATCACACATTTTTGCACATGGTTTGCAGAGATATTGACCATGATGGTAACTTACCCTTTCCAATTTAAACTCATCTATCATAAGTCTTTTATCATTTTTCACAAAGCATTACAAGTACCAGTCACTGGTCGCATGTAAGCCTAGCAGTGCTTGCTATGTAACAAGAAGACTGATTCTCAATTCCAGTACCGAATAAAACCTGACATTTAATAGGTCCTTTATCAAGCACCTTGTGTAAGAAAGTGCAAGTAACATGTTTTTTGGATATGACCTAAATAAGGATCTGTGTCATAGTAGGTGTTGGCACAATTAAAAAAATCCTCACTGCCGGCCATGCACCATGCATAGGTCAAAATTTGTGGCACTTCACATACAGCTGATGATGTTTCTACATGAGTGAAAATTTCTAAAATGGGATGAAACAATATGCAAACAGACATGTACCAGTTAATGTCTTCAATACATGATGAGCAGTTGCCTGCAAAGAGCAAAATCAAGATTACTGTTTCTTTAAAAAAAATAATACATTTGTGTATTTGCCTATTTTTTTTAAAATCACTGACAGGTGTAAAAAGCTGCCCACTCAAACAGACACAATGCAGAAAAAACATTACCCTGGCCGAGTCACTATACTTCACTTACTCTGCGTCACTAATAATTTTCTCTTTTCAATTTAAATCCAATGAATGGTTTAGTGACATTACACTGATTGATGACACGTTCACAGATGTGTTAACAATGAAAAGAAAATCGAATGTAATTATTTTCACACTCTATGCCTCTGTGACTTTTTCTCGACATCTGTGTAGCAGCAAAAAGTCCACATTGGTCAATACTTTCCTTACCTTTGTATAATTCATTAAGTTGATTATTATCATGATCACAACAACTTAATCTCCCCACAAAACAATCCACATCCTTTGTTTTATACGCTGTTTCAAAATTTGACTCCAAAATCAAACCGTTTGACTGTCTATACTACTACTTACTACACAGGGTTGGGCGGTCAAAACCGCTCCCGGTTTTAACCGTCCCGGTCAATACTCCCCAAGTGGTCAATACTGGTCAATTGTGATTTAAACTGTCCATTTTCCTATTTTTGTACATTTCTTGCAAAGATAAAGATAAATTAAGTCTTTTCATTATATGGATCAATTGTTGGTTAATATTTTTCATTAGATAATCAAATGTAATTTCATAAGTTTAATATATTTGGTTTGCTGAAACTGACTGAAATATCTTCAATACCAACCAGAGGGTCACAGTTCTATAGCATAGCTTGACGATTGGAGACAGACCTCTTAATACATGTACCTGGACAGATTAAGAATAAAAGGTAGCTGGACATTACCTGAGCACAGGAAGCAGAGTGGACAGGTGTTAATAAGCATAGGCTGGGACCAGAGATGACCAGTGTGTCTGTTATTGTTATGAAAACATCACCAACACACCTCCTCAAATGTTTATTCAACAGTTAAAATAAAGATTGATGAAACAATACTTATATAGGTAGTTCTTGTTAAGCTAAGGAATTTGAACAGAAACTTTTACATCTTCCCTAATTCAACAGTGTCATTTGTACATTATTTATTTAATATTATGACTTATAAGTATATTATAAAGTGATCGTGCATGTTATGAATTACAGTATTTACCATAATGGTCACTTAAACATTTAAAATAAATAACACAGACTATAATGACCAAATAATCTTCAATCGACCAGTATTAACCAGTATTGACTGGTTTTAACCAGTATTGACCACTGGCCCAGTCAATACTCATATTGACCACTTTTTTGCCAACCCTGTTACTACATGCCGTGCACCATTTCATATTTTACCTTCTCAACGCTGGAGAGTTCCGATATACTACTTCATGACAATTTGTACTATGATTGAAAATAGAGAACTTACTGGTTGACAATTACTTTGTACAAAGCATTTAAGCATAAAAATTAAAAGCAATAAAAAGAAAACTCTGTAATATTTAATCAATCTATTTGAAGGCATCCTAAACTATCGGAACTCTTCAGTGTTGAGAAGGTAAAATATGAAATGGTGGCCGTTTGCAATGGCTTCGAAAATAGCCAACTTGAATTACTGTGGGATTTACACCTTGTAAAGGTAAGAAATGCATGTTTCCTTGTGATAGGAAGTTAATAGGATGTCTAAGGCAAAAAGTTGAAGCGGACAAGAAATTCAATTTAACCCATTTTAATCGCAACAAGCGGCCGAAGCTCAGGCAAGATTTCCCGAATCACTTTATGTGACACTGGTCTGAGATTCGGCAGAGGCGTCAGTCCAAATATCCAGCCTCGACGAATCTCGCTGAGATTAAGGGTTCTCAAGATATTGAGTGGACATTATATTTTTTTGTCCAGAGTAAATTAACCCTTGACCTTTGACATTTTGACCTGAAAAACAATAGGGATCCTCTTCTACTCATAACCAACCCACATATGAAATATCTTTATCAAGATATTGAGCAGACAACATGTGGTCTACCGACTGACCGACCTACAGGTGCAAACCAATTTGCCCCTCTTCTTTGAAGGGGGGCATAAAAAACTATGCTAAGTTCTTATTGTAAAAGATGTTATATAATCAATAAAATCATAATTCTCTCAGTATATCTCTACTCAGTTGTAAAATAACTAAAACAGTCCCAGGTAATTAACTTCATGCATGAATGCAGAAACCAAACAGTGGAAATGAAATATTGTTGCAAGTGTACATTTTCATGAAATGAACATCTTTTCTTGGTATTTATCACTATTTATCTGGACATAAGCTGCAAATGAGAATATGTTTATAGAAATTGCCCTTTGTGAGTTGATATGTTTAATAAAAATGTATACCTACAGCATGTACAGTCAGTATATTGTATCGAATTTTGAAACACTTTATAATACTTGGACTGCATACAGAAAATTAGCATTGTAACATTGTGTGTTAAAAATTTTAACACAGGATGCTTGTAAAATACATTGTTATTTAAAAAATTAAATAATTCAATTAATTGGTATAAATTATGTTGTTCTACATATTTACATTACCATACATCAAGTTTATCTATGAACGGAGTATTAGAAATCATAACAAAACCTATTTCATCAAATTCATGCTCTCTTTAGCTCTTTCATAAAGAAAATATTCATAAATTGATGTATAAAAGGTTGGTGAATTACATTGTAACAGGATATCATACCTTGGTATTTGTTTATCCATTATTTTATAGGTAAATTGATAGTTTGGCACAACATTTGATGGTGTATCTTCATCCTCACAAAGTTCGCCTTTAGGGCATGGGACTCGACGAAGGTAATCCTTTGTCCCATCTGTTTTGCAGTCTTTATCATATGCCACCTCCTCGATCGTTTTAAACATGGATTTACATATGTCATTTTTATGCTGTTTGTTCGATTTACTAGTAGCGTTTCCATAAAAATGTGAAAAGTATTCACTGTCCACAACAACTAGTGTCAGTGACTTTGATGAATTGCTGTTTGTTGTGATATTTCCGTAAAAAAATCCTTGAGTTGCATCTGCGTTTTTCAAGTCAGTTTTCTGTACACCAAATTTTGACAAAAACAAAAGAAAATTACTGGATGACCATGTCCCTTGATGTCTCTCTGAGTGTACGTACATAAAACAATGGAGACAATAAACATAAAACCAAACTTTCCATCTCAAAAAGTAAGAGAGTACACCCATTTCTCAAACTTAAGCTTAATTTCTCCGTTGTTTCCACCCCCTCAAACTGCCGTCTCCATGTTGAAACAAATCATCACTTCCGGGCTGCTAAATTCAATAATTCGTTCGAACATAATGTCGGATTTCGGTTGACTGATTCTGTTCATCATATAATAATTCTACATATATATTCATTGCAAACTTCACTCACCACACATGTGGCCACGGGAACCCAAATTCTGTATAAGGGTCACAACGACCAAAATTCTAAAATTCTACAACCAGAACCAGTATATCAGGGGCAATAACTCGGGTGATCGAATGCCCTGTTAACACTGGCTCTAGTAAAATTCAACCCAGGTATCGTCATTCCTGAACTATGGTTATCACATCCGAATGAAAACACCGGTACAATTTATTAATGAATTAGGATTGATTGATTGATATTGTAAATGATAGCAAATAACAAATTAAATAATAAAAAATAGAATCAAAGTCGAAATGAATCAACAAAAATGAAATGTTTGAAAGAGAGGTAAGAAAATGTGACGGAATGAAAATATCTGAATATGTCCCTACTGGTTTCAATAATCTTAAATATTTCCAAAAAATATATATATAAAGAGAACGAGCTACATCTTGACCTAAATAGAGAGTACTGTGTTAGAATATGATTGTCAGTACTAAAGTATAAAATCTCCTACTGCTATCCACTACACCTTGAAACAGAACTTGGAACGGAAAAACCAATAATAAACTTACAAACTACATACTAACTCTGAATATTATCCTAACAAAATAATACTTAAAGTCTGCAGTAAAACCTTGAAGTTTTTAGCAGTTCTAACACCTATTCCTACAAAAATCATGCGCTTATTTCATGCTAGTGACTATATTCAGAGCTTTAAAACCTTGAGGCTTTTGTTGCTCAGAATAAAAGTAAAGAAATCTAACCATGAGGTCAGCTCCTAACCAATTGAAGTAAAATGATCAAACACAGCCTTTAATTCTATTCACTAACTTAAGCCAACCAAAACCAAAGAAACTATCCTGACTTATCCAATCAAGCGACAGGTAGCTTGTTCACTTAGGAGAGCTTGACAACATGTGGAATGTATCAACTTAATCTAAACTTGAATATATATCAAAAGTAAATGACTGACAGTAAGTAACTAAACTACAAATATGATACTAGGTTGATTTAATCATAAAAGTTGAATTAAATTGAAAGTTAATGTAAATAGAAAAATAGATCCGCTACAGCCTATTACCTGCCGTAACCGCGTTCATTATGTAGTAGTGTATTTTTATCTTAATAAATAAAAAAAAAAACTATCATGCAAAATGTTCACGTTCTTAACTTATTGATCCACCCCATAAAAGTGAGTGGTTGTGTGGTCTTGTATTGAACTTTCATTGGTTCTTGTGACTGAGTTTTATTAAGGTACTTTTACCAGAGATTTTGAGGTAGCAAGTTGACAAAAAGTTCTAGTTTGCTGACAAGACATGTTTATGATATTTTAGACGGACTGGACTGGACAGTAAGTACATGTATTAATTTCTTTATTAACATGTGTGTATAATTAATTTCACTTTGAAAGAAGGGTGCAAGTTTAAATTATCAAATAAAAGTAAAATCTTGTCATTTATATTAAAGTCAAAGAATTTGGAATAAGTGGGTTTATACTGATAAAACAAATAATGGTCCTAAGATTATGTATTTTTATTGACAGATTTGTTTCTGGAACATCCAGTTGATATTAAATCAGTTAGCTAGTATATGCACTGGGCTCTGTCCCATAGAGAGGTAATGGAATATATTGCCTATTATATATATTATGACATTTAATAGTATCATAATACTCATAATGAAATATTGTGAGATGTAAGCTTAATGTATATATTTAGATTTTCTAGATTAAGGGATAAAACTCTTAATGTTAAATCATTTCATTGTGACTGATGCAATAAACATAATTTATACCTGATATAATGTATATTATTATGAAATGATATTTATGTATGTTTTATTTGTTATAGGGTCGAAAAGATGCATTTTAAGTGTATATATCAACATCAGATTGCATCGATAAATAAATGGATGAACCTAAGCCAGGAGTTTGGTGTTTTGCTTGTGACAATCAGTAATAACCAACCCTGTTTCAATTATTCATGGGATGCGAGTCGCATTACACTAAATTTTCCCGACACTATTTAAAACCAATGAAAAGATGTCATAATCTTGATAAAACAATTCAGACCAGTACATAGCCGTTAAATGGAAGGTATTGTCAGCGAGGACCTGCAGAAAAGCCCAAAGAAATTCTGGTCTTGTGTGAAAAGCAGGAAACGGGACTCATCCCAGATAGTCACCTTTAAATACAAAGGTTTCCTCCACACTGACACTACTAAGAATATCTAAATATTGAATTCCGTTCAGTTTACACAAAGGAATATCTACAAAACCTACCTAACTTGGGGACTAGTAAGTTTCCGTCCATGGGCAACATTACTGTAAATGAAAGAGGCATTTTTAAACTACTAAAAGGACTCGGACCATTCAAGGCCACAGGACCAGATGAAGTACCATCTTTCATTTTGAAAAAAAATGCAGCAAACACGTTTGTCTAGGGTGTTCCAATTATCCCAAGACCAAGGATCAATACCAGATGAATGCAAATTATAGTTCTGTATCACTAACATCGATAAATTCTAAACTCTTGGAACATGTAATACAGTCATGGGCCACTTCGACGAGCACGACGTCCTCTGCGAAGAACAACATGGCTTTAAATGTAGAGGTTCTTGCGAGACACAACTAATTGTGACCTTGGACAAGAAAGCCAGAAATATGGACCGGGGAACCAAACTGACATTAAATTATCCCTCTTGACTTCTGAAAGGCATTTAACAAGGTGCTCCACCAGCGTCACCTCCTGAAACTATCACACTATGGAGTTAGAGGTAGAACCCTAGAGTGGATCAAGGACTTTCTTAACAACAGAACCCAGTCAGTTGTACTCGAAAGGACACCCATCAAAATCATTAGACGTACTATTTGGGGTACCCCAGGGAACTGTACTAAACCCTTTTCTATTCTTGGTCTACATAAACAACATAACATCAGATGCTATATTGTTTGCAGACAACTGCATTGTCTACAGAGAGATCAAGAATAAGACTGACGCAGCCAAACTTGAAGATGACATTACAACATTACATCCCTTCAAGCCTAAGAACAAAAGTGGCAGATATGTTTCCACCAAGAGAAATGTACCGTCAGCAGAGTCACCAATAAACGTCAACCCCTTCAAACACAGTACCATCTCCATTGACACTAGCTAGAAGTTGTGGATAGCGGGGAATACCTGGGCGTTGTGGATAGCGGTGAATACCTGGGCGTTGTGGATAGCGGGGAATACCTGGGCATTGTGGATAGCGGGGAATACCTGGGCGTGACCATCAACCAAGACCTAAAATTGACAACGCATATTTCCAACACCATCGGAAAGGCAACAAGAACACTGGGATTTCTTCGACGGAACTTGGTACGCTGCAAACCATCAGTCAAAGCACAACCTACTGCACTCTGATCAGACCATCGATCGAGTATGCATCAAATATATGAGACCAACATCAATCTACCCTGGTTAACGAAATTGAACAGGTACAGCAAAGAGTAGCCCGCTTTGTCTTCAACCAATACACAGATACCTCACCAAGATGCGTTACCTCTCTCCTTGATCAACTAGATTGGGATTTACTACAGGACAGAATAACTCAACATCGACTCATAACGTGTTATAGAATCCGGCACAATCTGGTGGACATCAATCCAGATTCTTATTATATCCCAGGGGACAGCAGAACGAAAGGGGACACAGATATAGACAACTTAGAACCACCAAGGACGTTTTTAACAACTCCTTCCCTCGATCGATTTGAGAGTGGAACTACTTACTGGAGACAGTGACTGGAGCACTAACACTGGAAGAGTTCAGGGCCAGTGTGTCCTGCTCCCAACTACTGCACCACTAAATTACAGCTCGTCTGCTCCCAACTACTGCACCACTAAACTACAGTTCGTCTACTTTTTAGATATGTATGTATATGTATATCTCAACCGGCTATATCAGCTTTCTGTTCTTAACCGAGCTGGAGTTTACTCAACACTCAAGAGCATGAGTTCAACTCCGTAATGGAAGAAGATAATGACTGCAGATGCAAAATTAACAGCAGAGATTAAAAAATTAAGACATCTTAATGTTTGATGCGACGGTATTGTCTGTCAGGATCAATAAATAATCGCCCAAGACCCGGTCGATCGTTAGTAACAACCTCACGTCAACAAGCGTATGTACTGCAACTTCACTGCGGGATAGGTTTGCGGCTGTTGCCAATACAGCGAGGCAAACGATTGGACGTTATGGTAGGTCCATTTATCCTAGAAAAGTATCCAGAATATTAAAACGCCATGGGATCCGCTGCGGGGTTAATAAACTGGTATCGCTTTGGTTGTTGCCAACATATCCTCCAAACGAACCTCATCAATGTCTTTGATTGCCCTGCTATAACTCTAAGGAGCGCCAAATTACCATATCATAATATAAAAATGACGACATCTTTAACTATTAGAAGATATAATCAATTCAATTATTGCGCGCAATAATTGAAATAATGTGTGCATCAATCCAAATTGATGAGAGCAATAATTGATTTGATGCGCACATTAATTCAATTGATGAGAGCAATAATGGATTTGATGCGCTCATCAATTCATTTATTGCTCTAATCAATTCAATGGATGTACGCATTAATGTGGTGGAATTATTGCTTGCAAGATTCAATTGAAGATATATTTGATTATTTACAACGCTTATATAAGGAATAGATGCTCCCATCAATTCTTTTGAAGAGAACATCAATTCACTTAAAGAGATTAGGGATGCTGTTGCAGATATGTTGAATCGAAAATATAGGTGCTCTCTCAAAAAGAATTATTAGGCGCATATATTGAATTAGTGATATCATGAAAAGAGCAATAATTCAATTATTGTGCACATTAGTTAAATTGATGCGCGCTAAAATTCAATTTAAGAGAGCAATATAATTGAATATTGCGCGCATTAATTGAATTGATGCGTGTATTAATTGAATTATTGCTCTTTTCCATTGAATTGTAGCGGTCATCAATTCAATTGTTGATATTATCTATCTATTTGAGGAGAGCAATAATTCAAGAATAATTAATTCTATCAACAATTCAATTAATGTGCTCAATAATTCAGAATTGAAGATATCCCCGTAGGGGCCTCGATCAGTTCTTTCTCTCACAGAATGGACAGTTTGAGGCTTATATCCTACTTAAAACATTACATCTTTTGTTCTAAGAATGGACAGTCTCAGGTAAACCCATTGACAATGGTAATTATGAATAAAGCTATTTTGAATAGTCTGCCAATATAACCAGACGAGTCTTGCGTAGAATTCTGTTTCTTTTGTTCACTTATTGGACAGTGTCAGGTAAGTAGTCTTCTACTGCAGGTTTTATATTCACTCTTTCTATAGTACTGAGCCATATCAACATGTCTTCCTCTGATGGGGAGAGCATTTTCATTGCACAGATATCGATGCGCGCAACACAGGTGATTAGGTTGAACACAGATTATAGGGTGAACACAGGTGATTAGGTTGAACACAGATTATAGGGTGAACACAGGTTAGGTTGAACACAGATTATAGGGTAACACAGGTGATTAGGTTAAACATGGGTTATAGGGTGAACACAGGTGATTAGGTTGAACACAGGTGATTAGGTTGAACACAGGTTATAGGGTGAACACAGGTTAGGTTGAACACAGATTATAGGGTAACACAGGTGATTAGGTTAAACATGGGTTATAGGGTGAACACAGGTGATTAGGTTGAACACAGGTGATTAGGTTGAACACAGGTTATAGGGTGAACACAGGTTAGGTTGAACACAGATTATAGGGTAACACAGGTGATTAGGTTGAACATGGGTTATAGGGTGAACACAGGTAATTAGGATGAACGCAGATTATAGGGTGAACACAGGTGATTAGGTTGAACACGGGATACAGGTGATTAGGTTGAACACGGGTTATAGGGTGAACACAGGTAATTAGGATGAACGCAGATTATAGGGTGAACACAGGTGATTAGGTTGAACACGGGATACAGGTGATTAGGTTGAACACGGGTTATAGGGTGAACACAGGTAATTAGGATGAACGCAGGTTATGGGGTGAACACAGGTGATTAGGTTGAACACAGATTATAGGGTGAACACAGGTGATTAGGTTGAACACAGATTATAGGGTGAACACAGGTGATTAGGTTGAACACAGATTATAGGGTGAACACAGGTTAGGTTGAACACAGATTATAGGGTAACACAGGTGATTAGGTTAAACATGGGTTATAGGGTGAACACAGGTGATTAGGTTGAACACAGGTGATTAGGTTGAACACAGATTATAGGGTGAACACAGGTTAGGTTGAACACAGATTATAGGGTAACACAGGTGATTAGGTTGAACATGGGTTATAGAGTGAACACAGGTGATTAGGATGAACACAGATTATAGGGTGAACACAGGTGATTAGGTTGAACATGGGTAGATATACATATGGTTAGACCAGATGAACGAGCTGCAATGCGATTTAGATAGTGAAAGGAAAATTTTACAAATTTAATACTATTATGATTTTCATGCCACTTATTAAAAATGTCAGCTCCGTACGTACTGCTTGTGCTTCAAGAAATCTAAAACTACATAGGATAATTCTTAATATTTGCATTAATTGATTGATATTCTCTAACGTCCCTCTTGAGAATGTTTCACTCATATGGAGACGTCACCATTGTCGGTGAAGGGCTGCAAAATTTAGGTCTATGCTCGGCGCTTCCGGCCTTTGAACAGGGGCGGATCTTTATCGTGCCACACCTCCTATGACACGGGACCTCGGTTTTTGCGGTCTAATCCGAAGGACCGCCTCATTTAGTCGCCTCTTACGACAAGCAAGGGGTATTGAGGATCTATTCTAACCTGGATCCCCACGGCAATCTTATTTACAAGACATACTGTAGAATTTGTTTGATCGTTTCCTATAATGTTTATTCATGCGCTAAAACAAATACAAACTGCAACAATAAACGAACACAAAACAAAACAAACTCCATAGAATAACAAACAAACCAAAAATAAAATAATAAGAATAGACCAACACCCCATCAAAAAATAAAATAATAAGAACAGACCAACACCCCATCAAAAAATAAAATAATAAGAATAGACCAACACCCCATCAAAAAATAAAATAATAAGAATAGACCAACACCCCATCAAAAAATAAAATAATAAGAATAGACCAACACCCCATCAAAAAGTCCATCGTCCCAACATAAGCCTGTAGATATTGTTCACTTTTGGTACATAGATAAAGAAAGTTAGAAACATTTGAATGAAAATATATCAATTCAGTTGCAAATGAGCTCTCTCCAATGTATTATATATTACCCTCTTTAATTGAAGTACTGCAGTGTGCAAACTATCGCACTCCGAGAACAGTAGGGACGCAGGGTGATTAAGATCAGCCGAAGATACTCGCATGTTATTGACCAAGACTATTACAATCCAGATATATTACAAATACATGTATTTACATTCTAACATAATTTTGCCATTAAAAACTTAAAGATATGGAATATGTTGAAGGACAAACAACATACCTACAAACTGGTGCGGAGGTGTGATTTACTGAATGAATAAAACTGAAATACTCCTTACAAATCATCTGCAGTAACACTAGCTGTTTTTGCCATTGATATGCTTAATATCATTATCTTACTCTTGTAACAATAAACTCCATCTTGTCTAAATTTGATTCTTGTTTGAAATTCATTGAGGGTTGTGATTCATAAAAATCGTAACATTCAAATAAACCTCAAAATATTGTAAAGCTAAAAACAAAGCAAGACACCATAGAATAATTTTGTTGACATTTTGTAAGTTTAATTTTAAAGAAAAGAAACAACTCAGTCTATATTGTGACTACAGCACCAACTGTAAGCCTAAATTGCTTATGAAAATATGGAACTGAAAGAACTGGTCTACTCATAGGGGCAGGTTTAATTTTGCAAATTTATTCATCACAGTTTTTTGTCCAGTTTCAAATCTAATCCTCTATTGCAATGGACTAACTAATACTAATGAGTAAACATTTGGACAACATTTTCTATACAAACCAGCCATCCATGTTAAAAAAATCTCATTAACTCTTCCTTGTTTGAAGGAATCGGGAACTTTGCGCACTTTAGCTATAAGAGGTGAAAGGTTAAGATAACGAACAGTGATCAAACTCAAAACTCCTATAGTTAATATAAAATACAGAGTTGGGAAAACACGGAAACCTGGATATACTAAAGGTGAGATCAGGTGCCTAGGAGGAGTAAGCATCCCCTGTCGATCGGTCACACACGCCGTGGGCCCTATATCTCGATCTGGTAAACGGAGTCATCCGTAGTCAAAATCAATGTGCCAAGAACGGCCTAACAATCGGTATGAAACACGTCAGACAGCATTTGACCCAATGTAAGTTGTATTGGCAAACTAGATCGTTATAACGACCATATAATTTGCGAAATGTTGACTTTCAACGAGACTGTTGAAACCCCTGTACCATCAAGTTATTTGTCAGTAGCCTGCTTCGATTTAAAAACTGATTATACGCAGAACAAGCTCTTCCTTATCGAATCAGTTGAGAGATATGAACCCCATATGCAGGTGATAATGGAATATTGCTACATAGATATGGAAATTTGACGATGGAGAAGTGAAATCATTCCGTTTGTCATACAGTTCAGTTGTCAGTTTGGTTTAACATAACCTTTGCCTACTTTATGACCTAAATATTCTACGGTAGCATTACAAATGTCACTCTTTGCAAGATTCACAGCTAAGTTCGCTTTAACGAAAATGTCGACGAACACACGCATGATCCGGGTATGTTCGTCCCACATGTCTCTGTAGATGATGGCGTCATCACTGTAGGCTTGACACCATTGGATGTTATGAACAAGGGAGTGAATCCCCTCTGGAAGGTAGCTGACAAAGTTTACATTTAATACAGCCCATAGGGAATCACACAAGCAAAGATTTCGTTGGCTCTTTCAGTTAATGGTATTTGCCAGTAACCTTTCAGCTGGTCGAAGTTACTAACAAATTTTGCATTTCAATTTTGTCAATACAGTCATTGATTCTGGGGATCAAAAATGGGTCTGATTTTGTGACGGAGTTTCTGAAGGCAGTACACAATCGGTAGGAACAGTCGGGTTTTGTAAGAGAATGTTAGGTAACTCCAATCATTTTACTTGATTTGATGTCATTGTCCAGCATGTACTGCACTTCTGTAATTATTGTGGATTCAGACGAGTAGGATGCTGCTTGATAGACAAAATATCAACCATTATAATGTTGTGACCAGTAGCATTGATCTCTTTTAGAATATTCAGAAAAATTGAATGATAATCAGTCATCAGATGTTGAACTTGTTCTTTCTGGTGAATATATAAATGTTCTTTATTGTTATCAAGATTGGCAAGAATTCTTCGAAGGGACATTCTGATTTAAACTTCTCTGCAGTAGTTTATACAGTAATATCATTCTCTGTACAATCGTGAAATGTCTGAACAGTGGTTAACGTGGAAACTGATTATACAATATTTTAGTTACATGTTTCAAAATAAACTTTCATCATGTTAATGTAGCACAATCGTGTTTTTTTTTTTTTTACATGGCCCTGGTGTCTTAACTACATATATGTACATAGTTTACATATCACTAAACTGGCTTTCAATTTCATAAGAGCCATAATATCTGGCCTATGAAGAATGACCAGGAACAGACAAATATACAAAAACCTTATCAACTGGTTTAAAAACTCTCTCTGGCATCTTTGTTACATCGTGCTTTCATTTTGGCTTGAGAAGACTTGACACTTTATTGTAAAGCATCTCTTTAAAGTTAGGTGCGTAGTCTAAAATGTTAAGAGCACTAGTTATAGTCAACAACTTTAACTTCAACACTTTCAGAGGACCTCTAACCATACGACCAAACACAAGTTCAAAGGGACTGAATCCAAGAGATTCTTGAAATGCTTCTCGTGTAGTAAATAAAACAAGATGAACCCTTCATCCCAGTCTCTATCATACTGGTAACATTTATTTTGTCTTCATATTTTTAAGGGCCTTGATGAGCAAAGCATTACCAACTATAATATAATGACAAGCATCATTGGCCTTTTTTTTAAACACCCAAGGAGATTGAAGGATAATTAGCCATAAGAAGTTGAACTTATTCTCTTTGGTGAATATTCAAATACATGTATCCAATTTTTGCATCAAGATTGACAAGAATTTCAGAGTTCTTTAAACGGACACTCTAATTGAAATCTTTTTCGATAGTTTCTACACTAATGTCATTTTCAGCACAATCTTGAAATGTATTAACATTGGCCAAAGTGGAAACTAATTTTACAGGATTTTGGTCACATAGATGCCAAAACACTCTTCCAAAATGTTAATGTGACAAACTCGGTGGTTTTTTGTTGTTGTTTTTACACGGCCTTGGTGTCTTAACTACATAGTTCACATATCACTAAACTGGCTTTCAATTTCATAAGAGCCATGATACTGGCCTGTAAAGGGTGCCTAGGATCAGGCGAAATACACGAACCTTATCAACTGCTTTAAAAACTATTTCTGGCATCTTTGTTACATCACGCTTCCATTTTGGCTTGAGAAGACTTGAGAGTTTATTGTGCCAATTTGCAATAATTTTAAAGTCTCTCTTCGAAATTAGATAAATAGTCTAAAAGGTTAAGAACACTAGTTTCGGTCAGCCACTTTTCCTTCAGCACTTTTAGAGGACCGCTAACTGCATGACCATATGAAAGGTGAAGATAACGAACAGTGATCAATCTCATAACCACTAATTCAAAGGGACTGAATCCTACTCCCGAACTGCCTCTTGCGCAGCAAATAAAACAAAGTAAACCCCTTCATCCCAGTCTTTATCATACTGGTAACAACAAGTCTTCACCATAATTTAAGGATCCGATGAACTCGTTCAAGCGCCTCCTGAGACCCGGGATAACATACCGTGGACTTGCACTGTCTTAACACCTAACTCATACATGACGTACCGCTACTGAAACAACCCTGACATAAAATTCGAACCTTCATCTGAATAAATGGTCATAGGTACTACTACGAAACTGGAAAAAAAACACCTTGGCGATGGTATTTGCCTTAATATTCGTAAGAGGTGTAGCGTCAGGAATTCGAGTGGACATACACATAATAAGTAAATACTGGTTCCCTAACTTAGTTTTGGGCAAAGGTCCTACACAATCCTTTAACTACAAGGTTCTGCAAAAGCTGGAATGGGTTGGGGAGAGGCATATGGACATTTTAGATTAGGTTTACCTATCATTACACAAACACTTGCAAAATTCAGAAACATTTTTTCTCAGCTTGGGACAATAAAAATAACTCAAAATCCTGTTACAAGTGTTATTGAAACCAAAACGACCTGCATCTCATGGGTGTGTCGTGAACCAAACTGTTGATGTCCTTACGATATATCACTGGGACGGTATAGTGGGACCTCTATCTGATGAACCACACCATACTTAATCTGAGCTGCATCTGGTGGTCGCCATTTTCGCATAAGGATACATCTTTCATGCAGACTTTAGCGGCCTCTTCTGGTGGAAGTATCTTGCTCGTTGGACAATTCTGCTGGGAAAGTAACTGCTCTCTGCCGGGGGTGTCCTTGTACTGGTCAAACTGCGGATTGGGACCATTATCATCAGCAACTTTCAGCGGAGACTCACAGTTAAATCGTTGGTTGATTTCACATACTTTCATAATCGCTGAACCATCAAGGTCAAAAAGGAAAGTGTCACTGAGGTCAATTTCATGAGATGCACCAGCCTTATTAAGGACTTGAATATGGTACCGATCAGCCTCGAGTTATCGTCTTCTGTCCATCGCTCTGGTAAAAACACAGACTAGATACAAGTCTTTCCCATCATTTCTAACTGCTGTACAAGGATGTGGCTGTGGTTTGACGGCCCTATACCAGAGGAACCTTCAAAACTCCCGACCTTGAACAGGAAGTAGAACGACCATGACATGGAGACTCTGAAGCCCTCTATTTATCAGAATCTGAACTTTTAGAAAAACTACTAGTCTGAGATCTATGGAGCGCCAAATTAACATAAACTCAAATAATTGAAGATATCTTCAATTATTTGATGCGCACAACAATTTAATTAAAGATCTCTTCAAATAATTAATGATTCTGAATTATTGCGCGCATTAAATGAATTGATGATAGCATTAATTTTTCTGCTGAATTGATGCGCGCTTTAATTGAATTAATGATCTCTTCAAATGAATTAATGACATCAACAATTGAATTGATGCGCGCTACAATTCAATTGAAGAGAGCAATAATTGATATAATGCGCGCATTAAATCAATTGATGAGAGCAATAATTGAATTGATGCGCGCATTAATTCTTTTGATGAGAGCAATAATGGATTTAATGCGCGCATTAATTCAATTATTGCTCTCTTTAATTGATTTAATGATATCTTTAATTCATTTGAAGAGAGCAATCATTCTTTTAGAGAGAGCAACTAAATAATTAAAGATATCTTCAATTCAACATATCCACAATTGAATTAATGATCTCTTTAATTGAATTGTTGCTCTCTTCAAAAGAATTGATGCACGCATTAATTCCTTATACAAAAGCATTGTAAATAATTAAAGATATCTTCAATTGAATTAAAGAGATCATCAAATTATTTATACCGAGCTCTAAATTAATTATTGCGAGCAATATTTCTACGAAATTAATGCTCTCATCAATTGAATTGAAGAGAGCAATAATTGAATTAATGCGCGTATCAAATCTATTATTGCTCTCATTAATTCAATTGATGCTCTCATCAATTGAATTGAAGAGAGCAATAATTGAATTAATGCGCGCATTAAATCAATTATTGCTCTCATTAATTCAATTGATGCGCGCATTAATTCAATTGATGAGAGCAATAATTGAATTGAAGCGCGCATTAATTCATTTGATGAGAGCAATAATTGATTTAATGCGCGCATTAATTCAATTAAAGAGAGCAATAATTGAATTGATGATATCTTCAAATAATTGAAGATATCTTCAATTATTTGAGTTTATGTTAATTTGGCGCTCCATAGAGATCTAGCTAGTTTTTTGTGAGAGTGTGTAAGTATCTGAATTAATGACGGCATCCTGAAGAGTTCTCACACTATGTCCTCAACTCTTATTCAAGGATTTTACGGAGATTATTGAATTTTTAGATCTCAACTATTAATTAAATATATGGGTTTTTTCTCTTGATTGTCAAACTTTTTGTACTTTTTTGAATTTTTGTCTGTACGCTTCGGGCACTAATACATAAGCTTTTAAGATTGTGGTCTTGACCTTGTCATAGTCTGGACTGTCAGCTATGCCTAGCGCTGAGTACATATAACCTGCTTTGCCAGTCAGTACACTTTACAAAGTTAATCAAACACCTGTGGTCATTTCAAATTCTCTGCCACTTTCTTCAATTGAATTTTTTTTTTATTTACTGATTTTTATTGAAATTTTGGAAGTAATCAAATACTTTAGCTTCGTAAAACTCAATCCTGTCAGGTAGAAATTCAGGTCCGCGCTCTTTCATTTTCTTTTTTCTCATTCTCTCTGCTTTCATTTTTCTCTCTCTGCTCTTTCATTTTCTAACTTCATTTTTTTCTCTCGCTCAAATTGTATTTTCTCTGTTTCTCTTTCCCCTTCTATATTCAGTGTAGGTCAGAATTTACATATAATTTACATGCATTGACATGATTTACAAAAGTATTATTACATATTTGATGTACAAAGGGATCTATTATGAAATCATAGATACACTGTACTTAAAAGAACTTTATGAAACCTATAAGCCCCAAAAGATTTGCAAAATTTACAAAATGTCTCTCAAGTTGTGTATGAACGGAATTGAAGCATATGACACACACAAGTTTTCTGGAAATACCGTTTAAAAGTCAATGTCTGCATGTTATCCGTAGATGTGTCCGGAATTGTCATATATTAAATAACTTCAAGTAGGATGCTCATTATATCTAAACACGTACGACACAAATGGTGAACTGGTCTACGTAAGTATGTCTGAGGATCTTATGTTAAATTGATTAATCGTTACATCATTAGTTACGTTCCTACGAAAACCTTAACTCTTGTTATGACAGCATTGTTTCGATATACGTTGCTATCCGTCGAACGAAAGGCGAGGAAAATCACGCGATACAATGGTTCAATCATCTTCCCTGCTCAAACTTGCGACCGAATCAAAAATTGTTTTACCAGTATTCAATCTTGAATGCATTCATGACGTCGTACAGTACTACGTCACGTTGATATACGATGAAAATAAACTGTTTCGATACTGCACGTAATATTCTTTTGCTACTAACAGTTTTCTTTAAAATGATTTATTGATTATCAATTCTACCATGATATATTGGATCAAATAGAAACTAAAATCGTGCAAATTTGACACTTTTTCATTAAACAATCCTTCCGCCACAAAATATAGTCCTTTCCAGGCCCTCCCAAATTATTTTGAGTTGACATGACATTTTTCAACAGGATAGGTTTAAGTAATACTGTATAATATGTTTGGACAAGTACCTACACAGTTATACCAAGAAAACAAATTCATAACATACATTAACTAACATGATTTTACAATTTTTGACAGTACAAGGAAAACAATGCATAAGATTTATTAATTTAGTTGAAATTTTGGAAAACCAGTCTAGAGGTGATGTAGAACCGATAAGCGATGAGAATAGAGACGTTGATAAACATCCAGAAGCGCGTCGTTTTCGCTAGATAGTAGGTCAAAGCCTGTACAAAACCACTCAAGCCTGTGGGAAGGTCACCTGCAATATTTTAAATTTTTACAGGTATACATGTACTTTCGTCGTCATGCCTCTTAAGTTCCCAGTGAAAATCTCCACAAATGAAATGCACACGGGAGGAGAGCCGGTGAGGATTGTAGAAAATGGATTCCCTAAAATCCAGGGTCGGACACTTCTTGACAAGATTAATCATATGAAAAGTGATTTGGATGAATATAGAAAATTGTTGATATGGGAGCCGCGAGGTCACTTTGATATGTATGGCGTCCTGATCGTGCCTTCTGATATAGAGTCCTGCGATTTTGCAGCTATCTTCATCCATAATGAGGGATACTCCACGATGTGTGGACACGCTGTAATATCCTTGGGACGTTATGCCATCGAAAAGGGACTTGTTAAAAATGTCACAATTCCAGAAACCCGGATAAACATCCAGTGCCCCTGTGGCCCGGTGACTGCTTACGTCACATATGACGGTCAGACAACTGGTGACGTCAGATTCCAAAGTGTTCCATGCTTCGTCTTCAAAGAAGGTATTACTCATAATCGTAACATCTGATTTTACAACACAAGTTTTGTTTTTTCTTTTTCACATAAAGAATGATCCAATTTAAGAACAATCACGGAACCATGTCGCAGGTTAAATAAGTTTAATGTGACAAACATACCCATTACTCTATGGTTCTAACTACTCTAAACCGCCACGGTGGTCTAGAGGTAGATCGTTCGCCCCGCATGCGGAATGTCGGGGTTCGAATCCTGGCCGCGACAAACCTAATTTAAAGTCGTTAAGTTCCATCGCCACAAATGTTCGGCATCATGTGTGAATGTTACGGGTCATGGTACAGGGAATTTTTATCATGATTTTAGAATGCATCCTTGAAAAAAAATTTATACGTTTGATCAATGCTCAAGGATCCCGAGTTTGATGGGTTGTCTTAAAAACGGATGTCCCGTGTCACAGTAGGTGTGGCACGATAAAGAACCCTCACTGCTCAATGGCCGTAAGCGCCGTGCATAGGCCTAAATTTGAAGTCCTTCATCGGTCTTGGTGACGTCTCCATATGAGTGAAATATTCTCGAGAGGGAAGTTAAACAATATACAATCGATCAATTAGACAACCAATCAATCTGACTGCTCTAAGAACAATATTGTTCTTAGTTGTTTAAAACTATATTGATGGGAGAAAACATGGTAAAAAGAAAGATTTAAGAAGACGATTGGGGACAGGTTAATAAGCTGGTTGATTACTGATTCATTCCATCAGTTCATTCATGCTATTCCAGTTGGAAATTATTGAAATATCAAAATTGCAGTGGAAAGGCAATGTTTCTTTGACAGTTACTATATTTTTTGAAATTACTATATTATTAGAAAAATCTAAATATGATGACTGATCATAAAATTAGGAAATTGTTCATAAAACTGAAATATGTTCCAAACACTCGTACAAGAGTTCAGGTTCTGTAACAGTCAATCCTGGAACTTGCAGTTTATGTCAATTAGTTAAACATTGATTCAGATCCGATGCCGATTGAAAGAAACACTGATACCGTCGCAGAGGGGGGTACTCCATTATGATATTGATATCAAATCCAGCTACCTGTATGCATATCTAGACTTTGGGATTTTTGCGATAAAATGTACACAAAGAGGTATGATTTCAATGACTAATTGAAATAAACAAATTGTACATTTCGAACATGGGTGCAGTAGGCCAGACTGAGTCTGTACATGAAAGGTGAAGATGACAAGTATGTATTCTCTAAAGGAATTATGAGATTGATCACCAATCTCATACTTCCTATAGAGAATACATAATTAAGAGTAGGGCAAACACGGACTCCTGGACATACCAGAGGTGGGGTTAAGTGCCTTGTAGGAGTAAGCATCCAGTCAACCGGTCACACCCGCCGTGAACCCTATATTTTGATCGGGTAAACGGAGTAATCTGTAGCCAAAATCAGTGTGCCAAGAACGGCCTAATAATCAGTATGAAACACGTCAGACAGCATTTAACCCAATGACAGCTTGCATCGGCAAACTAGTTAAAACGACCATAGAATTTGAAAAATGTTGCCTTTAAAGGAGACCTGAAATCTCTGTAAAGTACGAAGCAGATATGGAAGACGTTATCTTCTCGTAGTCTTTGGTGATCAGGTCTTCGAACAATCTGGTTGAATTAAATTATGTTCCGTTATTAGCTGACATGTTTTTAATTCTTATGAGGTAGAATTTGTTTAAAAGCTTCTATATTAGAAGAAAAACCTCTTGCTATGGCATTCAACTCGACATATATCGACGACGTTTTATCTATAAACATCACTCACAATAAAGGACACCAGTCTTACTCCCCCTTCTTACTTGAATATTTTATTGAACATAGATGTTAACGGGAAACTAACATCTCGACTTTATGACAAACGAGGTGACTTCAGTTTCTCCATCGTCAACTTCCCATATTTATGTAGCAATATTCAATGTTAGCTGCATATGGTGTTTTTCAACTGATTCGATACGCAAGAGCTTGTTCTGCGTTTGATCAGTTTTTAAATCAAAACAGACTACTGACAAATAAGTTGATTTTACAGGGGTTTCAACAGTCTTGTTTAAAAGTCAGCATTTTGCAAATTCTATGGTCGTTATAACGATCTGATGTACAAATGCAGCCTGTCATTGGGTCCAGTGCTGTCTGTAATGCTATATAGCCGTTCTTTCAATACTGTTTTGACTACTCCATGTACCTGATCACGATATAGGATTCACAGTGGATGTGACCGGTCGACAGGGGATGCTTACTCCAACAAGGCACATGATCTTACTTCTGGTGTGGTGTCCGTGTTCACCCTACTCTTAATTTTGTATTCTTTATGAGATTGATCAATATTCTTTCTGAGATTGATCTCTGTTTGATATCTTCAAATTTTCATTGTATATTATGTCTGTTAACATCCTGACCTCAGTGCTTGCTTTTTCGCGAATGTGGTGGGATGGTGCGAAATATATTGTATATACTTGTGTTAGAACTCATATCTAGGATCAATTTTTCTTTCTATCCTGTTGGAAAATCTAATATCAAATCACAGAAATTGCTTAGATCCTTTGTGAAAAAGTCCAAGCTATACGGTACAGATAGTCTGAGTGAAATAGCAAAATTGAAAACAAAACCACAACATAATTATGTGCGTGATATTATTCAGATTTACCAGTGGAGGTTCCGGGTTATGGTAACGTGGTGGTCGACATTGTTTACGGTGGAGCATTCTACGCTATTGTATCAACTGAACAGTTCGGATTGCACGTCAGGAAATCGTCCGTGTCGGATTTAAAGGCAGCCGCTGGGGCAACGACAGGTAAAAGGAAAGAGAGCGAGAGGAAACGTGAGCCAAAGGAATGACAAACTTTGATGTCAAAAAAAAAAAAAAAAAAAAAAAGACAAACAGCAACAGTTGGAAGAGAGGGAATTTTGATTCTTGGCAGTTTCTCTTTAGTAAGATACAGGACACATACTATATCTGTAGCTATCTATGAGGGCGAGTCAATAAGTAACCAGCCTTGCCTATTTCCGATTGACCGAGACGGTCGTGATTTTCATGCCTTGTTTCAATACATGTACATGTTTTATACCTGGGTACAACATTGCACGTTTATCAAGTCATTCTTTAATAATATATTGAATGTTAAACATGGCTAGTGATGCAAAAGCATACTTTTCATCTAAAGTTGAGCACCGTGCTATAATTCGGTATTTGTATTTAAAAGGTAAATCAGGCAAGTAAATACACGTGAAGTTAGCCGATGTTTATCGGTCTACTGCACCATCTTATGCTCAGGTTAAATTCTGGGTAGTGGAATTCAAACGCGGTAGAACGTCTTTAGAAGATGAAGCCAGGTCAGGACGCCCACTGGATTCCACCGACGAAGAAATGTGTAAGAAAGTTCGGAATCTCGTATACTCCGATAGACGAATTCAGGTGGAAGAAATAGCGCAGGCATTTCACATGGTAGCGTTTAAACAATCTTACATGATCGTATAGGTATGCTCAAGCTAACAGCCCGTTGGGTCCCCAAATCCCTTAGTGATGAGCAAATGGCAATCAGAGCATTAGTATGTAGCGCCTTATTGAAGCGTTTTAGGTCAAAAGATTATTTTCTTTTGCGTCTGGTGACTGTAGATGAGACTTGGATTCATTATTATGAGCCAGAGAATAAAGCTCTAAGTCATCAGTGGGTAGGGCCTGGGTCCCCGAGGCCAAAGAAGTTCAAGACGCAACCATCTGCTGGCAAGGTGACTGATAGCAGTGCGGTATTTAATTTGATATCGTCTAGAGGAAATTCGAAATATGGTAGTGACATTTCTTCCTCACTGAATTAGCTGGATTTTTAACGTTTAAAGAAAAGTGGGGTATGGACTGGGGGTTGGGGGGGTTGGGTTGAAAATGCTATTTGCCAAATTTTCAACAATATTAATTACAAGGCAAGGCAAAAGGGGTCATAAGCTACAGATGATGCAATTTTCACTTGCAAGTTGCACTGCCACTAGTTACACTTAATTAGTGACTTACTTACAGATAAATAAGGTAACTTACAAATATTTTATTTATTTATTTTTATCTATCATTTCATTTTTTTTTTTTTTAATATCTTGGTTTGTACTTGAAGAGTCATCGCAATAAAGGAACATTAATTATTAGTGTTACAAAAAATCTCTGATCATGCAGTTTTTAAATTTCTGAATTTTGAAAAAATAAAAATAAATAAATAATAGATTCTGATACCACTAAGCCCCCCGACTGGCCAGAGAGTTCTGCTTCTGTCAGTTCTGATGCAACTAACTCAGCCCCCAGACTGGCCAGAGAGTCCACTGTTTCGGTAAATTCTGATAATGATGCAACTCAGCCCCCCCCCCCCCCCCCCGACAGCTCTACCAGAAGTTCTCGAAAAAGACTTGCTGATGTTTGATAAATCAGTTTTCCTATTAATTTTACTTTTGCTCCTGTTCATCAGTTCATTAGGCTATGGCCCAATCTGATTAAATTTAAGATCGTTGATCCGCTCCGTATTCCTCTTCCTTTCCTGTATCTGTGAAGTCCAGAGGTGAGATATATTCTGTCCAAAACAACTAAGAATGTTCATGGAACAATTTAGTATTAATTGTTTTCCTTTTCTGTTGTATGCCTTATTTTAAGAAATAACTTTCAGGTCACTTTTTAAAGGGACTGGTTCACGATTTTTGATAGAAATATTTTTCATTTTTGATGTTAAACATTAGAAATATACCTCATTTAATGTTGACAGCCAAAATTTTTACCTTCTGAATGCATGAATGAAAGCAATATTTTAGCCTTAAATATGTGTTATGTAAACAAAGACTCGAGTATTTTTATGTAAACAAACAAACAAGTGAAATATTGATTTTGTAATATAATGCATCTTAATTTTGCATAGTCACAAATTTTAACTTTTAGATGACACTTTTCACCCCAAAAATGCTTGAAACATGAAAGATATAATAATACTTAGATCGATATCCATTTCTTTTGAAAATTCCGTAAACAATAACATATCGCAATCTTTGTTTACAAAACAAATAATAAACTCTCTAAAATGAGCTTCTGTGATGATGTATAACCTTAATTTTCATGTGAAATCTTTCAAACATATTTGACAGTAGATTTTGATCATTAAAAGTGAAAAACAAAATTTTGGGTAAAATCGTGAATCAGTCCCTTTAATGTGAAATGGAACATTTTCAATTTTTGACAACCTGACGGTTTAAGACACTATACCTTATTTTCTGTAAGGAAGTGGAGTAAAGGGAATTCAGAATTGGATTCAGCATACTCAAAATTGGTAATTGCACCTGCTTTTTATTGTTTTGGGTAATGGTGTTTCAAGAAATAAAGTTGGGTCACTTTTTGATGCGAAATGAAACATTTTCCGTTTTTGGCAACCTGACGGTAGGGGTGTTTAAGACACTATACCTCATTTTCTATAAGAAATTGGAGTAAACGGCATCCAGATTTGAAATCAGCATACTCAAAATTGGTAATTACACCTTATTTTTATTGTTTTGGGTTATTTTTAAAAAATGGGTGGTGGTTGCTAATGACAGAGCTTGTAAAAACATAGTCTTCGTTTGTAAGACTCATTATTATAACTGGGTTTAAAAAAACTTAGCTTTCACATTTGGTATTCCAACTTATTCTCAAAGTTCTCTTTCAAAGGACGAAATTCTTTAAAAATGTGTTTCAGTTTTCCACACATTTGATATCGCAGTGAACGTATTACTATACAAATACTGGATTCCAAAACTTCACTAAAACACTTACAGAGATACATTGTAGAATTTAGTCAATGTTCTCCCAAGCCCCTATCTTTACTCCTCACGAAAACATGAATTGCTGTAAAGGAGAGATTTCAGACATACTGTGTCACACGATATCCTCGAAGCGGTATAAATGAAGTGGGATCCTCAAAAATGCAAAAAGAACTTTTAGTAAATGTGAAATCACAAAACTTTCCAAACTCAACTTCATCAAAACATACTACTTCCCCATACGTTACACCACCAGTCTTCACAATAGATTAAAGACTGGGGGTTTGACGACGTAACAGGGTCACGGAAATATTCCTATCTTGTGATTAGTCATCCAAACAATTACTTTGTTAAACATCATTCTGATTCTACGCACAAGGATTCTGAATTTAATATTTAAAAAATGCCAGAGTTCCTCGTTGACAAAAAAGTCGTGTCCTTTACAAATTTGCCAATTCAGAGCTTGTCCATGCATATGCTTGCATAATTATATCATGCGTTATACACTGATCATATGCTACGATTTTTCAGCAGTTTACACCACTATTCCTCACAATAACGTAAAGACAAAGTTTTTTTTCACATCAGCTAACAAAGGAACATAATATATGCCCATGGGAATTCCCAACAGACTGTTGGAAGATCTTAACTCTAAAGACTCTGCAGATATTGTAATTTTCAACTAAATGATTTTTGTATACATCAGTACATATAAATTGATACATTTATTTTAAGTATGCATACATTACAATCTGATTAAAACCAGATCCTGAGATCCGCTCACTTAGATCGCTACACTAGTGTAGCGATCCAAGTGAGCGGATCTCAGGATCTGGTTTTAATCAGAATGGCATACATTATGTACTGGCCTGTCCTAGTTTCAGGGTTTTTTTATGTGTCGACGAATTATTTCAGGTGCTGAGTATATCCGGGTAAAATTAGAATGCATGAAAGTGTGCAATCACAGTGGCGTATGTGCGTTCTGAATCCATGAATGTGAAAGGCAGTATCCAATAACACCTCCGTGCAATTGTTTGGTTTTTAAAAATAGATATGCTCATATGATCGCCTACAGTGAATTACCGTTTTAAGCTGGGGGGGGGGGGGGGGGGGACTTGTAACGACTCCCTTTATAATTAACCCCTGAGCAGGTTTATTTGTAGTAATGATGCATCATGATTATTACATATTTTTATTTCTTCGTAAAGATTCTATATAGAGCATCCGTGTCTTTTAATGAGCCATGAAAGTCCGAACAGTAAATGCTTGAGGATTACTTTAACTGAATTGTGAAATCAAATCTGCATACTTTAATCGATGATCGTGACGTCACATCTACTGACAAACAAATTGATTATGCAGGGGTTTCAACAATCTCTTTTAAAGTCAGCATTTCGCAAATTCTATGGTCGTTATAGCAATCTAGTTTGCCAATACAACCTATCATTGGGTCAAATACTGTCTGACTTGTTTCATACCGATTGTTATGCCGTTCTTGGCACACTGGTTTTGACTACGGATAACTCCGTTTACCTGATCAAGATATAGGTCGACAGGGGATGCTTACTCCTCCTAGGCACCTGATCACACATCTGGTATATCCAGGGGTCCTTATTTGTCCAACTCTATCTTTTGTATTGATTATAGGAGTTTGATCACTGTTCGTTATATTCACCTTTCAATTGCATCTCTCTCGTGGATTATATATTGATTAAAGCCTGCATTTGTATCTATATTGCAGCAGATCAGGGGTTTTCGTTTTTATCACGGGTACGAGCCCGCGTAAGTGCACAGATAGTGATGGATTGATTTTATAATGGAAAGAATATTAATAATCCATTAGAAGATAACGAATGTCTTCTCGAATATGGAAAACTATTGCAAAGAATAGTTCGCCATGAACTTAGCCCAAAATGAAAGAAAGGGAAAATCTATCATGTCGTTGGTTTTCCTTTGCGAATAATCTGACTATTAGGGAGGGAATCCCACTATATAGCCAGTGTTCTTGGGGGGGGGGGACTTATTTAGCCAGTATCAAGTTTCCCGGTGACTAGGAAACAAGGATACCACTCTACAATGGGGCTGCTTTCTCTTCATATGAATTGCTAACGGATCGCTAGCATAACGGAAGACTGAGCTGACCGGAGCGTGACATCTACATCCAGACTCTAAAACGGAAATTAAAGCCAAGTAACAAAATGGAGGAATAAAGTGCTATAGTACTACATAGTGTTAATTATTAGAACTATATGCATTTCATCTTTTTAAAAAATGTGTTTTGATTTTTAAGACATTTTGAGGGCGCAGCTGAAGTTAGCACACCCGGATACAGAGGGAGTGTCTTTCGTTTATGGTACGATCCTGACGGACGGAAACGACGCCTATTCTGATGAAGTCACGGACACTATGTGTGTGTTTGCTGAACGTGAGGTTCGGTTTGTTTGTTATTGTTTTTGTATGTCTGGTTTTGAGGGAAAGGAAGGAATCTTGCAATTGATACTCTTATTTCATTTGGTAACGTATTTTTCCATTGCCGTTTGATTTGAACATTTTATTATATCATTTACCGGTAATGTAAAATTCTGGTGTAGAAACTTAAATTGTCCTCTCCTTACAATTTATAAACATATATTTATATCACAAATAGCATTTTCCTCTATGAACCAACCAATTTCAGCGCGCGACACAATCCGTTCACATTGACTATGAACGGATTATGAACTAGCTTAAAGCACGCGACTGAGAGAGCGTACTATGATTTGAAAAAATACATGTGTTACAAAGACCTCTCAAGTCACACCTTTGGATTAAGATTGTAAACTTACATGGATTATCATCCCAATATTGCGGTCCCCTACCTCCAAAATACAGTGCACCTTGCAATGTTGATAAAAGGCAGGGTGAGACGAAATGTGACGTCATGTCTATATGTTGACGTACGTCACAATAACTACTGTGACAGAGGCTAGGTGTTCGTTCTATGCAACAAAATAGAAGCAATGTAAACAAACAGTGTTTTAGTAAATTAATATAAATATAAGAAATGAACATCACTTTTGAGCTGTTCATGGTCAATATGAACGGATTTGGATTTGAGGCAAATTCTCTGTGAATCGCTAGGGCGATTCACAAAATTTGCCTCAAATCCGTTCATACTGACCATGAACAGCTCAAAAGTGATGTTCATTTCTTAAATGAAATCTATAGGACATACAATTATAAATACATACAAAGATACATATAGGCACATATTTTAAGGTTTTAACATTCTCTTCGTATAGATGATTAACGCACATTAATTGTATGGTTGTCAAAAAGTGATTTTTAGTGATTTCTCCACTGTTGTTTGATAGATAGATATATAAGAGGGAAAAGATACCCATTCTCTACATTGTTTAGATGTAGCAGGTTATCTCCCCTTGGTAACATATTTGTAATTGTATCAACAATATGCAAATCGTTTATTCCGAAAACGTTATCACACAATGAAAGATGCTTTTCTAGGTTTCTAGATATATTGGACGAGATAAAAGTGATGATACAAGCCCTGCCTTCTCGCATTGAATTCGTGTCGTGAGAAGTGTGTTAACCACTACGCTAACCTTAAATCTTTGCTTCAGTCAAGTTCTCGTTCGGAACATTCATCAAGAAGGCGAGAGAGAGAGAGAGAGAGAGAGAGAGAGAGAGAGAGAGAGAGAGAATGTTTGCACGTATTCATGTTTGATCTTCATGTTTTAACTTCTAATTTACAGGTAGATCGATCACCATGTGGATCTGGGACCTCCGCTAGAATTGCTCTTCAGTTCTTTAAGAACAAAGTCAAGGTTAACCAGACCAGAACCTTTCGGGGACCTTCTGCTGACACGTTCACAGCAAAAGTCGTCAAAGAGGTCAGCTGTGGAACATACCCAGCAGTTATCACTGAGGTGAAAGGTCATGGGTATTTTACTGGAAATTCTACATTCACTCTAGAAGAAAATGACGCCAGGGGAAGAGGATTTTTATTGCAATAGATACATGTAGGATGTAAAACCTGGACTCATAAAAATCCACATAGATGTAGCAGGCATATCACTATTCCAATCAATCATCCTAGTAAGGTGACATATCACTATTCCAATCAATCATCCTAGTAAGGTGACATATCACTATTCCAATCAATCATCCTAGTGAGGTGGCATATCACTATTCCAATCAATCATCCTAGTAAGGTAAGATATCACTATTCCAATCAATCATCCTAGTAAGGTGACATATCACTATTCCAATCAATCATCCTAGTAAGGTGACACATTACTATTCCAATCAATCATCCTAGTGAGATGACATATCACTATTCCAATCAATCATCCTAGTGAGGTGACATATCACTATTCCAATCAATCATCCTAGTAAGGTGACATATCACTATTCCAATCAATCATCCTAGTAAGGTGACATATCACTATTCCAATCAATCATCCTAGTAAAGTGACATATCATTATTCCAATCAATCATCCTAGTGAGGTGACATATCACTATTCCAATCAATCATCCTATTGAGGTGGTATATCACTATTCCAATCAATCATCCTAGTGAGGTGACATATCACTATTCCAATCAATCACCCTAGTAAGGTGACATATCACTATTTCAATCAATCATCCTAGTCAGGTGACATATCACTATTCCAATCAATCATCCTAGTAAGGTGACATATCACTATTCCAATCAATCATCCTAGTAAGAAGGCATATCACTATTCCAATCAATCATCCTAGTAAGGAGGCATATCACTATTCCAATCAATCATCCTAGTAAGGTAACATATCACTATTCCAACCAATCATCCTAGTGAGGTGACATATCACTATTCCAATCAATCATCCTAGTAAGGTGACATATCACTATTCCAATCAATCATCCTAGTAAGGAGGCATATCACTATTCCAATCAATCATCTTAGTGAGGTTACATATCACTATTCCAATCAATCATCCTAGTGAGGTGACATATCACTATTCCAATCAATCATCCTAGTGAGGTGACATATCACTATTCCAATCAATCATCCTAGTAAGATGACATATCACTATTCCAATCAATCATCCTAGTGAGGTGACATATCACTATTCCAATCAATCATCCTATTGAGGTGGTATATCACTATTCCAATCAATCATCCTAGTGAGGTGACATATCACTATTCCAATCAATCACCCTAGTAAGGTGACATATCACTATTCCAATCAAACATCCTAGTGACTTTAATATTTGCATGTGAAAAACACTACATGATGTATATGTACAATGTTTGTTATTTTGGTATACACATGTACTCTATTTGGCAGTTGTTAAATAAATATGTATGTTTCGAAGAAATCTTACCCACCATTATGATTTTTCGAAAAAAACATCACAACTATATTCATTCGATGTTACTGGAAAGCAATTCTTAATTAACATGATAACATTGGTGTGATGTAAGAATCAAATCTGAAGAAAAGGAACGTCCTATATTTACAAATCTATATACTATGCATATCCTGTGAACTCGAAATAAAAGACACCACAGAGTCGTCCACTTCTGCTTCATACGTAGATATTTTATTGAAAGTAGATATTAACGGCAAACTAACAATTCAACTTTATGACAAACGGGATGATTTCAGTTTATCCATCGTCAGCTTCCCACATTTATGTAGCAATATTCCATTATCACCTGCATATGGTGTTTATATCTCTCAACTGATTCGATATGCAAGAGCTTGTTCTGCGTATGGTCAGTTTTTATACGCCCGTAATTAGACGGACGTAATATGTTGTGGCGCTGTCCGTGCGTCTGTCCGGCTGGCTGGTTGGTTGGTCCATCCTTGACCTACATTTGATCTCAAAATAGGTCAAATAGTTTTCTGGGCATTTTTCATTACGGATAAAGTATTGCCCTGATATTCAGTCAAAGGCTTCCTCTTTGAGAAATACAAGTTCAGTTAGCATTTCAGCTGGATTGGTCCATCCTTGACCTACTTTTTGGAATTAGTAGGTCAACCAATTTCCGGGCTTTTTTTCATTACGGATACAGATATTGCCCTGATATTTAATCAAAGGCTTCCTTTCGGAGGAAGACAAATGCAGTTAACATTTTAGCTGGATTGACTCAGTACGACCTACAGTACTTTAGGGGCAAAAGTAGGTCAAACAGTTTTCCAGATTTTTATGTAATGGTCACAGGTATTGCTCTGAAATTTAATAACAACCTCCCTTTCAGAGAAATACATAATCTGTTCACATGTCAGATAGATTGGTACACCATGACCCACTTTCAGGCTTTCCTATTCAGAATGTGTGTTGTATCAATTCAGAGTGCACAATATGCTTCCAGATTGAATTTCACTGTCCAACGGGCGTATATTGTACCGTTTGCAGTACTCTTGTTAAATCGAGGTAAGCTACTGACAAACAAGTTGATGGTACAGGGATTTCAACAGTCTCGTTTAAAGTCAGTATTTCACAAATTATATGGTCGTTATAACGATCTAGTTTGCCAATACAAAACATCATTGGGTCGAATGCTGTCTGACCCAATGTAAATTTCTTGTATTGTAGCAGCAGACGATTCTCTACAATTTCAGGAAAACCTACCATTGCTCAACACTGTAAGGTATGTGATGATAAAGGACATGACACTCCCCACAATTTCATTTAATCACAAATATGAATTTTGCAAATTTTATGGTCGTTACAAGAATCTTGTTTGCCAATACAACCTTTCATTGGGTTAAATGTTGTCTGACATGTTTCATACCGATTGTTAGGCCGTTTTTGGCACACTGATTTTGACTAGGGATAACTCCGTTTTCCTGATCAAGATATAGGGCTCACGACGGGTGTGACCGGTCGACAGATGATGCTTACTCCTCCTAGGCACCTGATCCCACCCCTGGTAGGTCTAATGGGCCGGGTTTGCTCAACTTTCTATTTTGTATTGCTTATAGGAGTTATGAGACTGATTACACTTCGTTATCTTCACCTTTCATGTATGATTTCCCGATATCAAGACTGAAAGCATCTTGAATCACAACATAAAATGTTATGGGACTTGACTTGACATTATAAGTCATAACACCATCAATTCAGACCATGTATCTCAATTTGAATACATGTGCTTACTCCTCCTAGGCACCTGATCCCACCTCTGGTGTGTCCAGGGGTCCGTGTTTGCCCAACTATCTATTTTGTATTGCTTATAGGAGTTATGAGATTGATCACTGTTCGTTATCTTCACCTTTCATATAACCCCTTTCCATATTTTTGTTACAAAATATTTGAAAATTAACATTTGCTAATAACATTGGAAAAAGCATTTGAAAAGCATTCTCTAGTCAGGCATTTCTTTTTACATAATTTCAGCCTATCTTATCTTAGTAAGTGGTCAAATAACATATGCTACCAGAGTAAATCTTACAGTAGAAGTGGTACATTTTAAGTACACTGTCCTACCACCAACAGTCCAATAAAACCATGAAAAGAAATGAAAGCACAGATTACGCCACCCTAAATTCTGCTATGAGGAATGACTGAAGATGAGCTACAAAGTCTTTGTCCAAGTACAAGGGTATAGGATTTCCTATGTGTGCTTTATTGTTTAATTTTATGCTGCTTGGAGCAACATGTGTGTTGAAAGAATGCATTTTGATGGAAATTCTCTTAATTAAATCAAAAGGTAAAATACTGTTTAATCCATCCGAAAACATATAAACAATCGATGTATATTTTACAACAGTATTCAAATGACTCATGAACTGAAAATAACATCTCAGAACCAAGGACCATATCAAATATACGATATAAGATCTGAACAAGATGTATGGACCAAATTTTTATACTAAATAACAACAAACCTGGTCCTGATGATATATCGCCTCAACTCCTTAAGAATATTACTGCTGCCATTAAAACATTAAGAATCCAAGTTTGCCTAATGTTTGCAAATAACAAATATTACACCAGTATTTAAGAATCTAGATAATCCTAAGGATCTAAACAACGATAGACCAATCTCTATTATAAACGTGGTGTGTAAAATATGAGAAAAATAATTCAAATGTCTGTATAAAATTTAGAATGGGACCAATATGGATCCACGGAAACACCAGAGATAGGATCAAGTGTCTAAGAGGAGTAAGCGTCCCCTGTTACCCGGTTACATCCGCCGTGAGCCCTATATATTGGTTACGTGAACGGAGTAACTCCTTACAGAACGACCTAACATTTCATATGAAACAGGTCTGACAGTATTCGACCTAGTGATAATATATATTTGCAAAAAAGATTATCATAGAACTTGCAAAATGTTTTAAATAAGACTTTTGAAACCCCTGTGACATCAACTTATCAAAATTGAGCATGCTCCCATATCGAATCAGTTGGAAGGCATCAGCACCATATACATATGACAATAATGGAATATTGCATGAATATGGAAAATCCCATCTGTCATAAAGTTGAGCTTTTAGTTTGCCGTTAATGTCTACGTTCCGTGAAACGTCTAAATGTGAAACAGAGATATATTAAAGACTAGGTAGGATTTTTTTAATGTCGTAAACATCTACTTCTTTATTAAAATGGAATTCGGAAATATTGATATATTGTGATTATTCATTCATAAACAACGCTCTGATTCTACGTTCGAGTTCTCTAAAGTTGATAAGAAAAAAGTATGCTGGAGTTCCTCATTGACGATGCCTACGTAGTCTTTAGTTATCAGGTCTTCCAACAGTCTGTTGGAATTCCCATGAGCATGAATTGTCCTCCATTGTTTCCTAACCTATGCCTAATTTATGAGACTTGAGAGGAGAATTTCTTTCCTGTGGTCTCCAATTTGATATTTTAAAAATATATCGATGGCGTTTTATTGAATTGCAATACTCGTTTTCATTCAAATCTCAGTTAATTGAACACTCCGATGGTAGCCCCTAACAAACCATATTGGGTGCCCACTCTCTTAGCTCCTTTGGCCTTTTAGCTGATAGAAGACTCATACTGAGTTTACTACATTTATTAGAATAAACAGACAGACTTCATAAACATGATACAATTAGAACTAAATGGAAATAGTACACACAGGGTGAAATGGCAGCTACAGCCACATGTTACATGTACAAGAATAAAAAATTGTAGGTCTAGAGGGATATCCGGAGTACTGACCATAGGTATTAGGGCAAACTGGTGGCCTCGTGTGAGCACGAGAGCTGACGTCCCAGACTGCGACATCAAGGGACTTGAAAGGGGTCCGTCCGATTTGCTTTACCCTGTTACACCAAATCCCCCCTCGATGAGTCATACCAGTACATCCCCCTGGTATCCGGAAAATTCGTGACTTGTCTGTAGACGGAAACGGAAGAGGTAAGTATTGGTCCGTTTGGTTAAGTCGTACTTGGTTGTGCGTTATACGAATAAATCGTAACACAAACGTGACACAGTAAAGCCACCAAGGCGATAACACAAAAGTAATATACGCAAATGAACTTCGGCCAATTAAACTAGATTATTTGACATTGAATTCAAATAATCTTCATTAATTCGAAAGAAAAGACACCACATGGTCTTCCATATCTGCTTCGTACTTAGATATTTTACTGAACATAAATTTTCACAGCAAACTAACAACTCAACTTTATGACAAACGGGATGACTTCAGCTTCTTCATCGTAAAACTTATACGGTACCAATTTTGATCGTCATATTCCAATATTTATGTAGTAATATTCCCATATCACCTATATATGAGCCAGTGTATGAGAAAAGGGGTCTTATGACATCAAAATCTCAAAATTAGGTTTTATCGGATCTTTTAGAGAAAAATATGAGAAAGCAGAATATATTAATATTATAACTGTAACTGAAATATTTATACTTAAATTTGTTATTTTAAAAAGACCCTGTATAACCATGACTTTGTTTCATTTTGACGTCAAAATATTGGAAGTCAAGACAACATTATTCTTTCGTAAGTATGGTGTCTATGTCTTTCAACTGATTCGATACGAAAGAGCTTGTTCTGTTTATGATCAGTTATAAATTGAGGTAGGCTACTGACAAACAAGTTGATGTTACAGGGGTTAAAACAATTTTGTATAAAGTCGACATTTCGTTGATTTTATGGTCGTTGTAAAGATGTAATTTTCCAATACAACCTATCATTTTCTCAAATGTTGTCTGATGTGTTTCATACCATTGTTACGTCATTCTATACATCTGATAGACATCTGATACCATCCTGGGTCAGTGTTTGCTCCATTCGTTTTGTATGTATTCTTTACAGGATTTAATACATCTGATACCATCCTGGGTCAGTGTTTGCTTCATTCGTTTTGTAGGTATTCTTTACAGGATTTATGAAAGTGATCCCCTTAGGTCCCTCATCCCACCTATATATATATATATATATACCTCATCCCACCTCTGATATATCCAGGGGTCCGTGTTTGTCCAACTCTCTATTTTCTATTGCTTATAGGATTTATGGATTGATCACTGTTCTCTATCTTCGCCTTCCATTTATCACTGTTTATTATCTTTTTTTATATAAAAAATATTCTGTGTCTCCAGGTTTTCTTCCCATGCCTTAATAATGCACATGCCCTTTATCATAAGTGTGAGCAGAAGTGCTTGTTAACATTTTGGCATAGGAATGTTACTATTGGTTACTATTATGCAAGGTGAAGATAACGAACAGCGATCAATCTCATAACTCCTACAAGCAATACAAAATAGATAGTTGGCCAAACACGAACCCCTGGACACACCAGAGGTGGGATCAGGTGCCTAGGAGGAGTAAGCATCCCCTGTTGACCGGTCACACCCGCCGTGAGCCCCATATCCTGATCAGGTAAACGGAGTTATCCGCAGTCAAAATCAGTGTGCCAAGAACGGCTTAACAATCGGTATGAAACACGTCAGACAGCATTTGACCCAATGCGAGGTCGTATTGACGAACTAGATCGTTATAACGACCATAGAATTTGCGAAATGCTGACTTCAATCGAGACTGTTGAAATCCCTGTACCATCAACTTGTTTGTCAGTAGCTTACCTCGATTATGCTTTGAAATGTTAAAATTAGTTACCATTGGGTCCAAGGTTAGAAATTGTATTACTATGAAGTTCGAAACATAGAATTAACTCGGATTTTGGGTTTCAATGGCAACACTTTACATTGTAAATTTTTATGTGCTCAAGCAATTATCATTTCTGTTGAGGTGTTCTGTAAATTGATATGTACTTATGAAAGGTAAAGACAACAAACAGTGATGAATCTCATAACTCTTATAAGCAATACCAGGGGTGGGATCAGGTTCATACGAGGAGAAAACATCCCCTGTTGACCGGTCACACCCGCCGTGAGCCCTATATCTTGATCAGGTAAACGGTCAAAATCAGTGTACCATGAATGGCCTAACAATCGGTTTGAAATAAGTCAGACAACATTTAACCAAATGAAAGTTTGTATTGGCAAACAAGATTGTTGTAACGACCAAAGAATTTGCGAAATTCTTACTTTAAACGAGACTGTTGAAACCCCTGCATCATCAACTTGCTTGTCAGTAGCCTGTCTCGATTTAAACACTGACCATAATCAGAACAAGCTCTTGCGTATCGAATTAGTTGAGAGATATAAACACCATATGTAGGTGATAATGGAATATTACTACATAAATAAGAGAAGATGACGATGGAAAAGCTGAAATCATACATGCAAGGTGAAGATAACGAACAGTGATCAATCTCATAACTCCTACAAGCAATACAAAATAGATAGGTGGGCAAACACGGACCCCTGGACACACCAGAGGTGGGATCAGGTGCCTAGGAGGAGTAAGCATCCCCTGTTGACCGGTCACACCCGCCGTGAGCCCCATATCCTGATCAGGTAAACGGAGTTATCCGCAGTCAAAATCAGAGTGCCAAGAACGGCTTAACAATCGGTATGAAGCACGTCAGACAGCATTTGACCCAATGCGAGGTTGTATTGACGAACTAGATCGTTATAACGACCATAGAATTTGCGAAATGCTGACTTCAATCGAGACTGTTGAAATCCCTGTACCATCAACTTGTTTGTCAGTAGCTTACCTCGATTTAAAAACTGACTATACCAAGAATAAGCTCTTGCATATCGAATCAGTTGAGATATATAAACACCATATGCAGGTGATAATGGAATATTGCTACATAAATGTGGGAAGTTGACGATGGAGAAGCTGAAATTACATGTGACTAAATGAAATTGTGGGGAGTGTCGCGTCCTTTGTGATCACATAACTTACAGTGTTGAACAATGGTAGGTTTTCCTGAAATGGTAGAGAATCGTCTGCTGCTACAGTAGGCGTTAACAAAGAGTTGAGGTCTGACAAGTCAACACCTTTTGAACAATTTTTTTTCTTTAACTTCATCATGTTATGTTCCAAGGGTCTTCAGTGCATTGACTTTTAATTAACCTACAAAGACTATTCCATTTCGCCATGTTCTAATTGTCATTAATGTAAACAACGGTGGAATGTGGATGTTAGGGATGGGCAGTTGTCCAGAAATACTTCAGCGCATATGGAAAAGTTATCATGAAAAGGTGTTTTCATAAGATACGTTAGTTTTGTTGGGATTCTCGAAGACCTGTCTAGGGGTGCTAAAGAACCGACAATATTAATATTACAGACGTTCATAACATTGAGATAGCGTGATTCCCTCCTCTAAATAGTAAGACAGATCCGTTCTAATATATGATCGAAGTAGGCCAAAAGTCTTCAAAAGAAGATAAAACTGTCGGAGGGTCACTTTCAGTAGTTCAGTTTTATACAGGAACATTCGTCGTCATGCCTCTTACATTTCCAGTGAAAATCTCCACAAGAGAAATGCACACGGCAGGAGAGACGGTAAGGATTGTAGAAAATGGATTTCCTGAAATCCAGGGTCGGACACTTCTGGAAAAGATTAATTATATGAAAAGTAATTTGGATGAGTATAGAAAACTGTTGATATGGGAGCCACGAGGTCACTTTGACATGTTTGGTGTCTTGATCGTGCCTTCTGATATAGAGTCCTGCGACTTTGCAACTATCTTCGTCCATAATGAGGGATACTCCACGATGTGTGGACACGCTGTAATATCCTTGGGACGTTATGCCATCGAAAAGGGACTTGTTAAAAATGTCAGAGTTCCGGAAACCCGGATAAACATCCAGTGCCCCTGTGGTCCGGTGACTGCTTACGTCACATATGACGGCCAGACAACTGGTGACGTCAGATTCCAAAGTGTTCCATGCTTCCTTTTCAAAGCAGGTAAAACTCATATGATTACAACATCCGACTTTACAACACCTTTTTACTTCATCTTTTCCGTATCAAAATCACTCCAATTTAAGAATAATCATAGACTTATATCATAGGTCAAATATGTGAGGAGGTTACCGAAAACTCTAAATATAAAACCCAACCTCGCTTAAAAGCGTACCATATAAATGGGACATGGCAAAGGCAAAGTAGATTTCAAATGAAGAGTGGGGACGGGTTGATACTGTTGGTTAATTACTAAGTTATTTTAATAGCTTCTGCAAAAAGATACAATGCTGTTCCATTGAGAAATTTGAGAACAGTCAATCCTAGAACTTGTGGGTTATTTCAATCAGTTAAACATTGATTCAGTTCCGATGCCGATTGAATGAAATTTTAGGGCACTGATACCGTCAGAAAGGGAGATGATGCATTATGTATTGGAGATGAAATATGAATCAAAGGATAAAAATTGAACATTTTCTTCTCATCAAGTGTCCTTATGTCCTAAAGTGTATAATATATAGTATGCCTGTTAACATAGTGATCCCCGGTGGAAGAAATGTAGAGGGATGATGTGAAAGATATTCATATGTCCTTGAATTAAGCGTTGAAACTCATACCTAGAATAAACTTCTCTTTCTATTCTGTTTATAAAATCCAAGCTATAAGGGTACAGATAGCCAGTACTGGAAACAAAACTCAACATATTTATGTGCGTGATATTATTCAGATTTACCAGTGAAGGTTCCGGGTTACGGTAACTTGGTGGTCGACATTGTTTACGCTGGAGCTTTCTACGCCATCGTGTCAACTGAACAGTTCGGATTGCACGTCAAGAAATCGTCAGTGTCCGAATTAAGGGCAGCCGCTGGGACAACGACAGGTAAAAGGGAAAGCAAGGGGAGAGAAACAGAAGTAGAGAGTGAGAGCAAACTTAAGTCAAAGGAATGACAGATTTTGGTGTCTTGTAAAATATATATGTACATTAGTGAGAACATACTTGATATTGACTCCCTTGATACTGAGCACAGGTTATTATAAGTATACATGCTTAAGGGGTGCTTATGGAGATGGCTGATATAGGCAACGCCTGTTGTCCAATCCTTTTATGTATTATACATAATAAAATATTGTTTAAATTAAAAATTAGGGGATGCTTACTCCACCTAGGCACCCGATCCCACCTCTGGTATATACACAATACATCTGAAGTTTCTCCTCCACAGCAGTTAATGTTTTCGTGTGGAGTAAAGATAGGGGTTGGTAAATCATTTACTCGATTCTGCAATGTACTTTTCTTTGTAAGGGTTTTTGATGAAGTTTGGAATCCAGTATCTGTATAGTAACTCTGTGTCATTTGTCCCATTGACTGTGACATTAAATGTGTTTGAGTGGAAATATAATTTTGAAGAATTTTGCCCTTTGAAAGCGGACTTAAAGTATAAGTTGGATTACCAAATGTGGAAGTAAAACCAAGATCTTTTGAACTTTGAATTTATACGTCTTTTAAAAATAATCATATGAATGACCTTTAAAACTTTATTCTTTATTTAGGTTAATTGAGCTGCGACCGTCGTACGTTACCAATTCTTCTTGATAGATACTTTTCCAATTCTTTTCAAATTTGATATGAAGCATCTCTGGGACAATGGCAACATGTATCGTAGATCTTATGACTTCTGCAACCCGAGGCCTAAGGGACAGGACAAAAAACTGCCAAAACCTGATTCGAACAAACAAACTCTACCATCGAACATTTTTAAGATAAACAAACTAAACTAGTCCTGTAAAGCAGGAAGGCCTCGAACAAAATTGTAAATTTCATGATCATCGGGGTAGAGACTTGACTCCAGGGAGGGACCAAACTAGGCATGTAGTGTTTATGTGTAAAACATCTACATAACATCTTTTTATACCTGCACTTTCTAAAGAATGTCCGGGTGCATTGTTGTTATCCTGGTCCGTCCGTCCATCTGTCTGTCAAACTTACTTCTTTCTCAAAGGCCTCTTATATTTTAAGCAGTAACCAATTGATCTTTTCGAATATGATGGGTGGTGTCCTATTGATGTGCAGTTAGGTTTCAGAATTTTCATTTTCACTCTGGTGACCAAATGGGGGTAAAAAATGACGTTTTCCTTCAAAACATTTGGTCCCTAGAACTACGCTTACATTTTACGCAGCGGTCAAATCATCTTCTGGAAAATGATTGGCGGTGTCTTGTAGATCTGCAATATGGTTTCAGAATTTCCATTTTCAATCTGGGGGTCCAAATGGGAGTCGAAAAACGATGTTTCTTTTTTTTTTAACCTGGTTCCCAGAACTTCTATTACATTTTATGCAGTAGCAAAACTATCTTTTGGAAGGTAATTTGTGATGTCCTATAGCTATACAATAAGGTTTAGGAATTTTCATTTTCACCCTGGGGGTTTATTGGGGGTTGAAAAACGACATTTTTCTATAGACAAACCTGTTTCCATAACCTCTCTGATATTTAATGCAGTACCAAATTATCTTTTGGAAGATGATTGGTGCTGTCCTTTAGATGTGCAATGAGGTTGCAGAATTTTCTTTTTTTACCTTGAGGGGCAAATGGGATGAAAAACGACGAATAAGCTGGTGCTCAGAGCATTGTGTCATGTGCAACAAAAATATATTTGCTTTTAGGGTTGAAATCTCAACCATTTTAAAGATATTTGAACAATCAAAAAATGTTAGAAATGCTCATCTTGATACGTGCATCGGGAATATACATGGTTTAGGGGTTAGGACCTTAATTATATTTAAGTATATTTCAAAAATTATGAAATAGGCTTGTGGATGACCCCAGTGCACTTTCCCAACAGAATACCCAATGCATCTAATTATGAGATTGATCACTGTTCGTTATCTTCACTTTTCATCTAAACATTGCAGCAGAATATAAATGGTATAAGGTATATTATGTAGTAACTATTGTGATTTCTTTGCAAATTACACAAGTGTGACTTAGAGTATAAGGGCAAACACTTATGTACGGATATTGTTGTCATATGACAGCATCTAGTTTCAAATACTATTGATACGTAATTGAAACTAAATTGATATACTTTAGAAGGAGCCGGTAGCCTTTCCGAAAAATGCTAATTTTATAATCCAAGGGATAGAGGTTTTGGTTACAGGGTGGGAACAAAATTATCATAGCGATTGTTGTCTTGATCATTTGAAAGACTTCTTTAATTTTGCTGATGCTGTATAAAAACTAAATGTATATTTAGGAAAAGTAGAGAGAGAGAGAGAGAGAGATGTACCAAAATTGTGAATTTCGCAAACCCAGGGCTGTGATTCTAGGGCGTGTATAGTCATATATTTTTGATGTAACATATATCATGTAAAGTCTTTCATCAGTATGGGCACTTTTGGTTACACCGTCGTATCAAATCTATGAAGGTGAAGATAATGAACAGTGATCAATCTCATAACTCCTATATAGGAGTCTCCGTGGCCGAGTGGTTAGAGCATTGCGCGGCGCGGGTTCGAATCCTGCTCGCGCCGGTAAGTGAGGAAGTTTCCCAGTTTACTTTCGGAAGGTCGGTGGTCTCTTCCCAGGTGCATTGTATCTGGGTTCTCTCTTCCACCAATAAAAACTGGGCGCCACCATATAACTGAAAAATTGTTGAGTGTGGCAGAAAACATCAAAACAAACAAACAAACATAACTCCTATAAGTAATACAAAATCGAGAGTTGAGCTAACCCTGGACACACCAGAGGTGGGATCAGGTGCCTAGGAGGAGTAAGCATCCCCTGTCGACCGGTCACACCCGCCGTGAGTCCTATATCTTGATCAGGTAAAGGGAGTTATCCCTAGTCAAAATCAATGTGCCAGAACGGCCTAACAATCGGTATGAAATAAGTCAGACAGCACTTGACCCATTGGTAGATAGTATTGGCAAACAATATTGTTGTAACGACCATAGAATTTGCGAAATGCTGACTTTAAACGAGACTGTTGAAACCCCTACACCATCAACTTGTTTGTCAATTGCCTGCCTCGATTTAAAAACTGATCATACGCAGAACAAGCTCTTTATGTTTTTAATGCTAGGGATGGCAATATGCGTGATCACTCTATTGTTGATAACACAGTTGTACCATTGTTCAGAATTTGTCAACAAGAAATTATTTTGATATCAATGGTGTTGAAAAACATCAAATCCCTTTGAATAGTGTCAAATGCTGTCTGACGTGTTTCAAACCAATTGTTATGCCGTTCTTTACACAATCTGATTACAATCAGATTTATTGATCCACTCACGTAGATCGTTACACAAGGATCTGAAGTAACCCAACAGAGGGTCATGTCCGCATGATCTTTCGTTAAACCAATCAAATACACAATGTCAGATTTCTGCCAGCGATGCTCTTTGTCAATTTACATGAGTTAAAGATCGGAGACTGCACACCTGTCAAAAGATGCAATGTAAATATCTGTATTCACTGCAGATTTTGTTTTGTTCAGTTAAAAGTCCCGATGGAGAGGAAACAATCAAATAAATTCTTGGAGAAAAATTCAAATTTACCGAAGAAAGAAAACAGTTGATTAGCAGCCCTCTAAACACTGGCATCGTTGAAAGTACCGATACAGGTGTGTGCCAGAAGTGTTTAGGTCGGTACAAGATTAAGTAATCCTTAGAGCTAAAAGACAACTAATCAAATCGTACCCATCACTATTCATGCATGAATCGTAATTTACATTTTACAAAATTTGGTTGTATGTCTATCTCGTGAGTTTTCTTGGGGTTTTTTTTTTTTTTTTGGTGAAACGAATAAATAAGGAAAGTTTTAAAAATCCTTATGCGAGTACAAACAGTTTTATAGTATGGAATAAACTTTTTGAGAGAGAGAGAGAGAGAGTACTGCGACTTGTTCATGAATTAACTGGGACGTCATTATATGTATGGCGTAATCTGATTGGCCGATAATTCTCATTCATATTCCAAACGAAAGGTTCTGCAGACATGACCCTCTATTGGGTTACTTCAGATCCTTGTGTAGCGATCTACGTGAGTGGATCAAAGGATCTGATTTTCATCAGATTATTTCTTTACAATGATTTCGACTCCTTTTTACCTGTTGAATAAATAGGGCTCTTAGTGGGTGGGATCGGTCGACAGGGAATGCTTACTCCTCTTAGGCACCTGATATCTCCTCTGGTATGTCCAGGAGTCCGTGTTTGCCCAACTTTTAATTTTGTATTGCTTATAGGAGTTGATTGATTGATTAATTGATTGATTGATCACTGTTCGTTATCTTCACCTCTGGATAGACGTAGACGATCATGCTGTTAAAACTTTGGTTATATCTTGATGTAATTGGGGGGGGGGGGGGGGGGGACCATCACACTACATCAGGACTACTTTACCTTCAAATGAATTCTGGTCCGAACTTAACATGTAAATCCACACAATAATCCACAATATAACACGGAAATCAAATCCAAGTATTAACTTAAGGTGGGTCCTTAGTCCTGGATGTTTGGGGTTTAGGTAGCATTTTTTTGTTTGGAATCAATAGATTAACATCCAGAGTAATGAGAAAAGGCAAATTAGTTAAGGATTTCCATATTTATTTTCATTACAGACACTACTGAAGTAGTGTACCCCTATGTAGATTTTTATGAAATTCATTGGAAACAGTTATCTGTTGTTATTTTAAAATAAAAACAAACAAAAAATAATTTAAATTGCATTTATTTATCAGGAAACATGTCAATAACTAAAACACATGTCATTTTCAATATGTTCATCAAGTTTTAGTATAATAAGTGCAAAATTATTGAATTAGCCCTATTCTCCAAAATGTTAAAAAACAAACAAATATAGACACAATTTCCTTATAGCATGGTTTACATATCATTTTTTCTGTTTATATTAGTAGATGGGAAAAAATCCATACCTTTCCTTAATAATTTCAAATCTATAGCTTCCAGAGTATGTATACTCCCATAAAAAACTTAAGTCTGGCACCATACAGCTGAGCTATTAAAACCAGTCATGGATTAAAATGTTATGTAATTTCATGAAAAGACACAGATAATAATTCCTTATCACCTTGGTAATATGTTTGTGAAAAATATAGGAAATCTATTGCATAATGGACTTGTTAAATAATTTAATGAAAACAGAGTTATTGTCCTTGGATTCAATATTTTGAAACACATAATTGACTATTCAAATATAACTAAGACTTTTAAAATATTATATGGTTAACAAAATTTTTACAATAACTATTGAAAAAGACTCCAACAAAATTTATGTTCCAGTCATTAAATTATTGACTTTGCAAAATCTTATGATGTCACAGGAGTGTGGAACTAAGTTAATGGAGGAATATAGTTACTTACTTACTTAGCCCTTTGCTCCTCTAGGGAGCATAGGCCATTGACGAATTCCCTCCATCTGACTCTGTTTGGCGCTAATCTTTCTGCTAAGTTCCAGGTGTAGCCTTGCTCTTTTAATTCTGCCTCCGTAACTCTGCGCCAGCTGCTCCTTGGTCTTCCTCTGTTTCTTTTTCCTTGGGGGTTCCATTTGAGGGCTTGTTTTGTGATGCTGCTTGTTGGTTTTCGCAGTGTGTCTCCAATCCATGACCATTTGCTTTTTTTGATTTGGATATCTATGGGGGTTTGATTTGCTCTTTTCCAAAGATCCTCGTTTCTTACTTTATCAAACCATCTGATGTTCATTATTCTGCGCAGGCAGTAATTGATGAATCTTTGAATTTTTGAAATCGTGGTATTTGGAGGAATATAGTACTATATAGTATTACCTTTTGAAATTTCAGTTTCTTAAAATTATATGTATATATGTATTTCATCTTTTTTTTTCTTCTTTTTTTCTTGATTTTTAAGACATTTTGAGGGCGCAGCTGAAGTTAGCACACCCGGATACAGAGGGTGTGTCTTTCGTTTATGGTACGATCCTGACGGACGGAAACGACGCCTATTCTGATGAAGTCACGGACACTATGTGTGTGTTTGCTGAACGTGAGGTTCGTTTCTTTTTGTACGTTTGGTTCTGAGGGAAGGGATGGGGTGTTTGCAATTGACTCTTTTATTTTATTTTGTAATATCTATAGCACATATAATTATATATATATATATATATATATATATATATATATATATATATATATACAAAGATACACACAGGCACATGTTTTAAGCTTTGAATATTATCTTCGTACATGATTACCGTAAAAGAAAAGGGATATATTTTCTACATTATTTAGCTAGTTATCTCCTCTTGGCAAAATATTTCTATGACCAATATGCAAATCGTTTATTCCGAAAAACATTATTGAACAATGCATTTCTGGATTTCTGCATATTTTTGGACGAGAATGATTTGCATTCCTAAACCACAGGATAATAATGCTATACTCTATAAGAATATGGTTTTACGTTACATACTTTGTTTTATAAAGTTTCACAATGTCCTCCTTTATAAGCACATAAAAACTAAAGCTGCTATTTTCATTGTATTACCAATGCAATTTTGTATCCATCCTTTGTAACAGAATCTATGTTTGGATTTAAACTTCAAACAAGCTGTCATACTCATTTGAATTCTCGCTTGCTCGGACATTGGAGTGAATGGTACATTTCTGTGATAGAAAACCAGAATACCCGCAGGAAACCCACGTGTCCGAATGGACTGCTACAACATCCTCTCACATACAACCACTGCCGATCCTTAGTATTGAATTCATGTCCCAGACGTGTGTTAATGACCACGCTATCAGGCCACTTTAAATCCCTGCTTCAGATCAATTGTTTTTCGGAACTTTTATTTAGTAGACGAGAGAGAGAGAGAGAGAGAGAGAGAGAGAGTATAAATGTGTGTTTACAAGTATTCGTGTTTGAGCTTTCGATCTTTTTCTAAATACACAAAGACGTAAACGCAGTCGTATACACGATGTCACGCTTGATTGACTTCTACCTTACCTCAACAAGTAGGTCCACACCATATTCGCACAAAAATTCACATTAAGAGTTTTGTATACTTTATTTGAACAAGCCAAAGCTAGTCCTTACTTGGATTTGTCAGCACCAGGATATCGACTGAACATTATGATTATGTATATTTAAACCACGCCGGGTTATGGATGATATACCTTCCAAATTATACCGCCAGTTCCTTAAAGACTCAAATTTTCTAACAAATGTATTTATGCCGTCAACATCGGCAACATTCTTCGTCATAAAAAAGTTCAGTCTCGTATTCTTGCATATTTCATGTTCAAGTCTACACCTTATATTTCTTACTAATATACTGTTACTATTGAATCCAAACTTCTGAATTACAAACAAAATTTGCAGTGCCTACATATAGACCATCTTATACGTAATCCACCAACGTGTTCTTGTTCTTCGTCTTCTTTCAACTATAGTCCAGCTGGACATGTCATTACTGGTGATGTTGATATAGTCCGGCTGGACATGTCATTACTGGTGATGTTGATATAGTCCGGCTGGACATGTCATTACTGGTGATGCTGATATAGTCCAGCTGGACATGTCATTACTGGTGATGTTGATATAGTCCGGCTGGACATGTCATTACTGGTGATGCTGATAAAGTTGAAAATGAGGACATCAAGTCACTTATTTTAAAGGGTCCTAAATTCAGAAAACTTCGGTCTTTCAATTGGCGACAGAACTTTATCTCTATTATGAATCATATCGAAGATTATGCCAGACGATGGACCAAATAGGAAAAACACTTGATACCTTGTCAGAATGGATTAAAAGTATAAGAGGAATATTAAAATCACGTATCAGACACATCAAAACAAAAGTACGTACCATCTATCCTTCTGTGTTCAGTAAACCAGACGTGATAAAAAAATTAGATAGGTTACATGAGGAATATGTTTTGGTTCCAGCTGACAAAGCTTGTAACAACATTGTCTTTGTTTGTAAGGCTCATTATTACAACCGTATTTTAAACAAACGGCATTGATTCCACATTTGCTAATCGCGCTTATACTCCAACTGCCCTTTCAAAAGATAAAATTCTTCAAAACCATGCTTCAGTTTTAGACACATTTAATATCCCAGTTAATGGGTCGGATGAATATGAGTTACCGTACTTATACCGGATTCCTAAACTTCACAAAAACCCTTACCAAAAAAAGATACATTGCTGGATCCAGTAAATGTTCTACAAAACCCCTACCTTTGCTCCTCACGAAAATATTAGCAGCTATGAAGGATAAACTTTAAAGGTACTGTGCCACTACATATGCCAGAAGTGTTATAAATCAAACGTGGATTCTAAAACATTCTAAAGAACTTTTAGTAACTTTGAAATCGCAAAACCTTTCTCAAATCCACAACATCAAAACGCATGACTTTTCGACACTTTACATGACCATTCCTCACGATAAATTAAAGACAAGACTTTTTGACATCATAGACAGTTGCTTCTTCAACAAAAATGGAAAAAGGAAATATTCGTATGGGGATGCTTACTCCTCCTAGGCACATGATCCCACCTCTGGTGTGTCCAGAGGTCCACGTTTGCCCAACTATCTATATTGTATTTCTTATTGGAGTTATGAGATTGATCATTGTTCGTTATCTTCACCTTTCATGTACTGATCAGTCATCCAAAAATCATGCTGCATGACTTGTTTCATACCGATTGTTAGGCCGTTCTTGACAAACTGATTTTAAGTATGGATAACTCCGTTAACCTGATCAAGATATAAGGCTTACGGGGGGTGGGGGGAGGGTGTGACCGACCGACAGTAGATGCTGACTCCTCCTAGGCACCTGATCCTACCTCTGATATATCCAGGGGTATCGTGTTTGTCCAACTCTCTATTTTTTATTGCTTGTTGTGGCCTTCAACTGAACATTTAGATATATGGACGCCGTTATATCTATTGACAATAATCAATTTCATTTATATGTTGAATCGATACACCGGTATATCCCTGTGAACTGGAGATAAAAGACATCACAGTGTCCTCCACATCTGCTTCATACTTAGATATTTTATCGAAAATATATATTACTGGCAGTCTAACAACTCAACTTGATGACAAACGGGATGATTTCAGCTTATCTATAATCAACTGTCCATTATTTATGTAGCAATATTCCTTTATCACCTGGATATTGTATTTAAAACTGTCAACTGATTCGATATGCAAGAGCTTGTTCTGCGTATGGTCAGTTTTTAAAATCGAAGCAAGCTACTGACAAACAAGTTGATGTTACAGGGGTTTCAAAATTTTCGTTTAAAGTCAGCATTTCACAAATACTACAGTCGTTATAATCATCTAGTTTGCCCATATAACCTATTTTTGGGTCAAATGCTGTCTGACGAGTTTCATAGTGAGTGTTTGGCCGTTCTTGACACACTGATTTTGACTACGGATTACTCCTTTAACCTGATCAAGACATGGTGTTTACGGCGGGTGTGACCGGTCGACAGGGGATGCTTACTCCTCCTAGACACCTGATCCCACCTCTGGCATATCCAGGTGTCCATGTTTGGCCAACTTTTTATTTTGTATTCCTTGTGGGAGTTATGAGATTGATACTATTCGTTATCTTCGTCTTTCATCTTCATATTTTAACTTCTAATTTACAGGTAGATCGATCACCATGTGGATCTGGGACCTCCGCTAGAATTACTCTCCAGTTCTTTAAGAACAAAGTCAAGGTTAACCAGACCAGAACCTTCCGCGGACCTTCTGCTGACACGTTCACCGCAAAAGTCGTCAAAGAGGTCAGCTGTGGAACATACCCAGCAGTTATCACTGAGGTGAAAGGTCATGGGTATTTTACTGGAAATTCTACATTCACTCTAGAAGAAAATGACGCCAGGGGAAGAGGGTTTTTATTGGAATAGATACATGTAGGATGTGAAAATAAAACTATTTTGATCACGTTTTCATACTCAAACTCCATGCTCTAAATCATAAAATCATTCCCATACTCAAATCCAGTTGGATGAAGCAAGGCGATGTATCGTTGGTAATATGAGGCGGTACGCAGATATCTTAAGAAAAATAAAGCTATGAGAAATAACTGGATGCATAGCAGTACCAGCACTGCCAACATCGTTGGCACTCATCAACACGTTCCATTTTTAGTTTCTTACAAGTAACCAATAGTTTAGATATTACGCCAATTTCATTTACTATTATCTGAAATTTAGATTTTCAATAGTTTGATCTAAGGGAGAATACCACGATGTACGGATTAATTGTTTCACCTTTTGATCGGCCAAGTTAGTTCGTCCATTAATGAATTTCACACTTTACCGACTGATACCACAGTGACCAGACATGATGAGTTCACGCTCTGATTCTTATTCTTTTTTGAGTTAATAACAGAGCCTGCAACATGTAATCCGCTGGAAAAGTGTTTAGCTAGTTTTCTAGTGTAGCTTTGGTGCTTATTGTCAATTATATTTGTGTTTTCTGCATAATGTAATCCTTTCCCGTCCTGACGAAGGGACAGGTTGTCCCGAAAATTTGACAATTCCAATTGTTCATGTCGTTGGTCATTCTAGTGCTTTATATAATTATTTTCCCTGACCATTGTATCTATTTAATATAGATCCGACAGTTTTTGGATACTGAATGTTGTTGGTTCTTCAGTACTTTATATATATATATAAGTTCCAACAACATCCGATACTTAATAGTGTCGGATGAAAGGTGAAGATAACGAACAGTGATCAATCTCATAACTCATATAAGCAATACAAAATAGAAAGTTGGGCTAACACGGATCCCAGGACACACCAAAGGTGGGATCAGGTGCCTAGGAGGAGTAAACATCCCCTGTCGACCGGTCACACCCGCCGTGAGCCCTATATCTTAATCAGGTAAACGGAGTTATACGTAGTCAAAATCAGTGTGCCAAGAACGGCCTAACAATCGGTATGAAACACGTCAGACAGCATTTGACCCAATGATAGGTTGTATTGACGAACTAGATCGTTATAATGACCATAGATTTTGCGAAATGCTGACTTTAAACGATATTGTTGAAACCTCTGTAACATCAACTCGTTTGTCAGTAGCTCGCCTCGATTTAAAAACTAATCATACGTAGAACAACCTCTTACGTATCGAATCAGTTGAGTTGGAAAGTTCCAATAATGGAATATTGCTACATAAACATGGGAAAGTTGACGATGGATAAACTGAAATCATCCCGTTTATCAGAAAGTTGACTTGTTTATTTGCCGTTAATATCTATTTTCAATCAAATATCTAAGTATGGAGCAGAAGTGGATGATTATGTGGTGTCTTTTATTTCGAGTTCACCGGGATATCTCGAATCGACATATGAATGAAAATTAGCATTGTTAATAGATAAAACGTCGTCGATATATCTAAATGTCGAATTGAAGGTCACAGCAAGAGATCGGGTCAAATGCTGTCTGACTTGTTTCACACCGATTGTTAAGCCGTTCTTGGCACAATGATTTTGACTGCGGATAACTCCGTTTACCTGATCAGGATATAGGGCTCACGGCGGGTGTGACCGGTCGACAGGGGATGCTTACTCCTCCTAGGCACCTGATCCCACCTCTGGTGTGTCCAGGGGTCTGTGTTTGTCAAACTCTCTATTTTGTATTGCTTATAGGAGTTATGAGAATGATCACTGTTTGTTATCTTCACCTTTATAGGGTTATGAGATTGATCATTGTTTGTTATCTTCACCTTTTATTTATGATTTTTATTCCTTACATTCTATTTTCATTTCTGTCGGAATTATTATAGACGTACTATATTTATTAAGATTCATACGACCATTGTTCACAATTGCAGCGCATGCAATCATGACGATGTGGCCATCATTACAATTTGTAAAGATACTAAACGCAATTTAGGGATTGGGAATATTAGTATATAAGCATGAATGTATAAATTCTTATATAGACAATATTCTAGTTTCTTTTATCGGATTACTTAGAACCTTATATTACGTATTCAAATGATAAATATAAAATGTCAAATGTATATCCCTGTGAACCCGAAATAAGACATCACAGAGTCGTCCACTTCTGCTTCATACGTAGATATTTTATTGAAAGTAGATATCGGCAAATTAACAACTCAACTTTATGACAAACTGGATGACTTCAGCTTCTCCTTCATGTCAACTTTCCATATTTATGCAGCAATATTCCATTATCACCTGTTAGGCCGTTCTTGACACACTGATTTAAACTATGGGTCTCTCCGTTTACCTGATCAAGACATAGGTCTCGTGGCGGGTGTGACCGGTCGACAGGGGCTGTTTACTCTTCCTTGGCACCTGGGGTTTTAGTCAGTACCGTACAATACAGAAGAGCTCTTAAACCGACTAAAGGAAGGCCATACTCCATCGAGAACAGCATTGGTGTCAAAATACCACAGCTCTCCGAGTTCACGAATTGAAAATAATTCAATCAGCATATTCACATATCTACTAGTTTTCATTGTATATTAAATTAAGCATGTTTTGGCTGCACTGTACTGTTCATGTTACATTTTGTGTGCAGTATGCCAAAATAGTAGCTGACAAATATTGCACACTTGCATTGCTCTGCGCTCGTCCGTTATGTGTCAAAATCTTGACTTCCACTTTGGCATAGTGTATGCAAAATATAACATTATCATAATTATTATGCGGACTTACAATATCTTTTTTTTCCTATTTCGTTGAGCAAAGGGTGATAACTCCGAATGTGTTTCCGATGTTTATCAAGATCGTTTGTTATTTATTGGTAGCATATTGTTAAAAATTATTAAAACTCATCATTTCTCTGTTACTTATATATTAGGACAGGTTTTCTTTACATCGGTTGACATTTATTAATATAAATTACTCATGATCATTATAGCGGTTCTCCAAGCCCAATGGATGCATGGTGCGTGGGCCCGGGATCGAGCCCGCATTTCAGTGACGATTCTTCTGAATTTACGGATGTTGTTTGCAGTTATCTCTACAGATTAGGAAATTTTAAATGCAAAAAAGTAAAGACACACACGTAAATAGGGATAATGCACATTTTAAATAGCCGTGCACTACGCCGAAATAGTAAGGTATTAAACATATACAAAGCTAGCAGAAAACACGATACTGAATACACTTGTAGTTATGTTTAGAGTTGCAAGCAAAACTAGACGTGAAAAAATAAAGCTATACCCATTTCTAGTCTGGGTAAAGTGTATTGGTGGATTATGAAGTGCTTCATGTCCATTTGAGAATGTTTCTCTTATGTAGTGATCTTCAGCAAATTTAGAATTATACTAGAGGTCACTGCAAATTTCGACTTATGCTAGGGGTCCCTGCAGTTAGACCCATGTCCATTTAGCAGTGATGGTCCTGTATCGTACTAATGCTTACCGTGACAAGAGATCTTTGGCCATCTGAAGACTTTTACCAATGCCGAGAATTTAAGTATTGAATAACATTTTATGGTCAATTTTGCAGTAGGATGGATCTGTGCGTGGCCGTTCTTGGCACACTGATTTTGACTACGGATAACTCCGTTTACCTGATCAAGATATAGGGCTCATGGCGGGTGTGACCGGTCAACAGGGGATGTTTACTCCTCCCAGGCACCTGATCCCTCCTCTGGTATATCCAGTGGTCCGTGTTTGCCTAATTATCTATTTTGTATTGCTTATAGAAGTTATGAAATTGATCACTGTTCGTTATCTTCACCTTTCATGGCCCAGTGAAATAGCATAATTGTTCAGCAGTCATTCAAGCAAACCAGAATTTTCCGCCGATCACAGTAATAGTCGTCAAGGACAGCTGTAGAAAATACAGAAATGTCAGAGGTGAAGGGTCAAGGTTACTGTACCCATTAGAGTCCTCCGTAGACCAGTCCATTACCCAGTCTTATGTAATCTGCTAGACAGAAAACCCCAAAACTTCAGATTTGCCATTTTATCCGTAGTTAACCTTTTCTAAATGGACATTTCAGGGACTAGCCAGGCTACATATACACAAACCTGGTTTCAAAATATTCACGTTTTACCAATTTTAAAAACAGAATGCCTTATCTTATTCAACCCTTTATTCAAATGACAACCAAACTTAGAAACAATATATCTATTGAATGCAAAAACAACACAATACCTAAACATGGAAATTAAATAACTGGAATGGGGTTCAACAAGGAAGCAACCTGTTTCATTTCTTATTTACATTAATAAAGGAAATAACTACAAAACCAGAGAGCTACATTTCAAGGGATTGTTTCAAATGGATTAATCCACACTAATATATAACAACTGCTGTGTAGTGTTGTTTATAGACATGCAGAAAACTGATGTCCTATTTACAATTCTCATTGTCAAATTTTAGAATATTTGATAAATATAAGTTTCATAGGCAAAATCATAACTACCAATAAAATAAATCAAAGAATTGTTCACAAGAACTATTACCACTTGAATGACTAAAATGGCTCTAATAAATATATTATGGCTATTTACATGTTAGTATCACAGAAAATGGGTTCTATATTGTAACAGATCTCATATACATAATTTCAAAAAAAAATTAACACATACTTTAATTCATCATGAACATCATTTTAATTCAATGAATATAAATCTATAAAACCAAATTAAATGTCTCTATAGCATACTCTTAATTTAATACATTTCGACCAAAACGATGTTAATGGATATTCAGTAAACCTCCATTTTCATGGTCTTATCACCTGTAACCCTTGGACACAATGGTAACCAATAGTAACATGCCAAGCCATAATGGTAACCAATGGTGATGGGAATGTAGGTCAGACTTGGAATAATGGTGTATTTACAAAGCATGGGAAGAAATCTTCGAGACAGTGGGGACACATTCTTATATATCCAATGGTGGTACATTGTGTAAATAAAACAACCTCTGCATATAATTAAAATTCTCCTGAAAAAGAAACAACAAGGGCTAAACACTCATATAAGTAGAATGAGACAATTGTTGAATATAATGGGATTTCTTAAAGATATTACAATTTTTTTTCATTCACACACATGCATACAGTTAAATAGATATGTCAATGATGAATCTCGGTACCCATTCACAGCAAGGATAAACAAGCATACCGAGGAAACCCATACCCAAATAAGGGCAAACTGGATTTTGTGGTTTTAAAATTATATAATTCCAACGTTATTTATTACAATTGTTTTCATTGGACAAAAATAAAACTGAACAAGAGTTTATACATCAATAAATCCAAAAACGCGATGTATTCATACACACCTGAAAACAAATAACATAGTGCGGGGAAACTATTCAAATTTTTGCAATTGTTAATAAAGTGAATGAATTGGAATTATATGAATCAAACATTCTTTTTGAAGAATTTATCAATGTGTAAACTCCAGACATTTTACTCACAAACTTAACATAAAAGTGCTTTGCACTTTTATTCAGTTTTTGAGTAAAATGTCCGGAGTTTACACATCAATAAATTATTCAAAAAGAATGTTTAATCCTATAATATTCCATTTGTGTTAAAACCTTTCACCCAAGACAAAATCTAGATACTGTTAAAACAAAACCTGTTTTACATTTAGAAGACAATCTTAACTGCAGAAAATTGAGGAAAATTGTGCGATATCTATATATATTTGTTACTCTTTGTTTTGTTATGACCATTACATTTTCATTACTTTGCTCTATCCAAAAAATTAACTTTAAAAAAAAAAAAAAATTAATACAAGAAAAATACCTCTGACATTCAATAGCTCTATGTTACTTCAACCGTATTCAAATTTCAAACGAATTCTTGAAAAACAATGATCTATGTTATAACATTGTTAATCACTTTTCTTCATGCAGTGCTAACAATGGTAATCAAGCATATTTTAAATCTATGAATAGAGTAAATCAAAGCTGACTTCAAAAAGAAAGAGTTTTGCAGAGGAAAAAAAAAAATTGAAAGCCCAAAACTATATGCCATTTTGATTGGGATAAATCACCTACATTTAATTGTTTGCATATTTCACATTCATGCAATGTAACTATACTATTTACAATCTAGAAGAAATGGACAGCATTAATTCAAATAAAAGACACAATAATGAAAATTATATATATATGTAATTATGTATATATGCATATACATACATATATGTACATACATACATAAATAAATACATACATACATATATAAAGCAAAGTATAAAAAGAAAAGAAAAACAAAAAATGGTGAAGAAGCCAAAAGTTTTGATAATAATAAGTATAATGTACATAGAATGGTAAACACTGTGGTTAAAAGGGTGTAAATATCACATGTTGGAACACACTACATGTACAACAATTCAAAAGTCCGTACTGTTTTGTCTAAAGGAATCTTTTTCTCTGCACAGAGTTTAATCTGTTATCTCAAAACTGGCAATACCTTTAGGATCTCTGTTATAATTGTTTGCACACACAACCTGTCCTTGTTCAGTTCCTCTATATAGGTCAGCACAATGGAAATGATAATGGCAACCAATAGGAATTCAGATCCTGGCAACCAATAGAAATTCAGATACTGGCAACCAATCGGAATTCGTCTACAGACGTGTTGGTGACATCCAACGAGGGCAGTTACAAACATGGTTACAGAACTAAATATACTTGTGGTTAATGACAGTGATAAAATTAATAAACGAACACATATCTAAAAACTCACAGTAACACCTACTGAGCAGAAACTAAACAGTTTGTCCAAGGAAATAAATGTTTATATGCTGCTTGTCTTATTCATATTATCTAATTTGCTTTGAAATAAATACCTAATATAGAGAAAGCTGTACAAAACATAAATATGATGACACACAAAAGAGGTAGAAGGTTTGTCATGTTACTGTTCATTAAATAATAACATACAACATATTTCTAAAGCGATGTGCTAGATTGTGATCCAGAGGAATTCATGAGGTTCAAACATATAAAAAATTATACCTTGGTACATAAAATAAAACTGAACAAGAGATGGGGAAAGTATGGTTAGCATTTCTTCACAGAAATAAAACTCACTAGGATAACGGTGTCTAAGTCCAACTCAAGACAAAAATTTGCACCATTCTGATACATGAGATTTTAGTATACAAGTTTTCTCAAGAACATGTATATTTTGATATTTTAAAAAATACTTGCTCTTTTACCTCACAATACAATTTCTTTTTTTTTTTTTTATTGTGATACAAGACATCGTAGCAAATAAATTTGTTTCTTGAATCTTGATTTCCATTGGACTTGCTTTTCTGAATAATCATTTAAGATATTTTGAATATCGGGCAAAGAGGTAACCAGTATTGGCACCAAAAACCACAATGAAGCAAAGATTCATCAAACTGGGATCACTAGGATTTCTTTCTGTAAGTTTGGGGGGTTGCAGTGCAGTTGGCATCAATGCTTGGTGTTTCCTTTTCAATGCTGAACAGACCATCTATAGACATTGTCAAATATATTGCATAGACGACACAAAACTTTTGAGCATTTTCTTTAGCAACACCAAATCCCCGTATTTTCTGCCTGCCTGCATAATCAAGAAGACGGTGTGTAGAACAGAAGGATGATCTCCATCATCTCCACCAAGTCAGTGACTACCGAGTCTGATTAGAACGATGGAATGACACAGTAACTGACCATTGATGACATTACGATATAAAACAGCCATAAAAATACAAAGAAGATGACTGTGGGAATCCGAAACTTAAGTGGACCACCGAGCTCTCCTCCAAATTTCCTACGCACCAAGATCACCACACAACAAATCACTGCCTCAATACAGAAAACAGTGACCGAAAACGCTAGTGCACCTGGGTCAACATTAAAAGTCCCTCCATTAACCTCGTGGTATACGGCAGCGATTGTCCACGCCAGTCCAATCCCCAGAAATACATTGACAGCGTTACTTCCTGTGATGTTACCAATGGAAGAATCAGCATATCGGTCATTCACTGCGGCTACTTTACTGGCAAATGTATCTGGAGAGAGATGAATGAAATAAGCACAGCCATTCAGAAGTCTTACAGTTTGATAAAGTAATATATATACAATTCTTTTTGTTACAATGTATCTGATATGATAAGCTGCATGAGATGGTTATTTCGGATTTCAAACATTTCGGTTGAGCATCACTGAAGAGACATTATTTGTCGAAATGCGCATCTGGTGCATCAAAATTGGTACCGTATAAGTTTTACATTTACATGTTAAAAAACAACAAGATGAGTTTGAGAAACACTGATGGTCCCAGATTGCAACAAAATGGAACCGGGTCAAAGGTCAATGGTTAGGTCACAAGGTCAAAATTTTTGGTGTCAATGGAAAGGTCTTGCCACAAGAAATACACATACCAAATATGAAAGCTCTATCTCAGATATGACCAAGGTTAAAGTTTTTTGTCCCCAAATCTTCTGATTCCTGGGGCATAAAGATGTGGGATGGACAATTATTTACTCACTAATGTATAGTGGTGCAAAATGATATGAAACAACATCAACTTGAGATCTTATTAGCATATGTGGTATATCATGTAGTAAAAATGTGTAAAATATTCAATAGAGTTGTCTTTCTTGACTTACCTGGTACACTAGTACCCAGTGCCACCACTGAGATGGCAGTTACAGCATCCTTCAATCCTACAGTACAGCCAAACTCTGTGGCCAGGTCCTGTATAAACAGGGTCAGCACACCAATCATAATTATACTGACTGTGAAGCACAGCCAGCCCCCCAGGTAATCTAAAACAGAACAAACTCAGTAGTAGATAATCAAGCAAAGAAAACATCTAATTTAAGGAATGGTCAGCTAGCTAATGGTCAAATGACAAAGAATTTTGATTAAGGATGAAGGGTACACAGCAATGCTAATTATCACTCAGTTTGTTTCTTGTCCATAACATATGTAAAAAGTTTGATTTTATTGTTGTAATTTACAGAAAGAGAGATTTTCTGCCACCGCCCTATTATCCTACAGTTGCTGGTGTTGAATTTTTGTTTTTGGTGCTGAACTTCTTAAGAGATAAGAGAGAATAGTGGAAATTGTATGTGTTATCAAGATAAGTGCATATCCATCGTCTTAAAAACATCGGACAAAACATTAGAGGGAAATTCAATACCATTTCTAGTTGTATTATTTGATTTTATTACTTCCTACCAGAGATCTTGAGTTTTCACATTGGCACAAACATAACAATGTTTGGTGTGTCTCTTGTGAGTATAGAACTTTGTTTCATTGCTGCTGCTGTTTTGCACTGGGAGGGATATACTTTACAAAAAATTATTTTATGATATATTACTCCCACTGTATGTGATGTATGCTGTTATTAAGATCTGCCTAAAAGTCTGTTGATCCTCTCAAGATTTAAGGCTATTTGTAGATTAAAGTGTTTGTACAGATACAATATCATTAACCACACAAAATATGGCAGTTATTTCCAGCTGATTATATAGTTTTTGAGTTGGTCAGTATATATAATTAAACTATTGCCTTTATATGTATGAACTCTATGTTATCCCTTATCTACTGCCTATCTTGCACTTTGAAAGACCTTGTCAATACAGCAGAGTTTTGTCACTACAACAGACAGTGAGCTCTTACTATCTGAGTCTTAATCTCAGATCACTGCATATTTTCTATAACATCTTACATTCCTATATTTTCTATAACATCTTCCATTCCTATATTTTCTATAACATCTTACATTCCTATATTTTCTATAATTATGGATTGGTCACTATAAATCAAATAGTGACTATAATCATAATGCCAAAATAGGATCATCATCCCATTTCTCCTGAAGTAGGAAATCCTGTGTTCTTCAGGAAAATTTAACACATTAGAACATTAAATTGAGTGAAATTGCATTTCAGCTCGCTGTCCTCCAGCAACCCTTTCCTTCTATACGTGAGACACAACACACAGTGTAAGAGCATTTTCCAGTCATATAAACTCTCCTTATGGTGTAAATTCATTGTAAGGTGAAATACTATTGGAGTCATCATCTTAAAACTATTTCTAACATGTGTGACCTGGTCATATTAACCGTAAAACAATAGGAGTCATGTAGAATCTCTGATTGAAATTTTTAACAGAAATTGAGATATCATAAGAAACCATGGAGTTACGCATGCAGACTGATCGACTGACAGGAGAGAGAGTTAATGCAATATTCCCTGCTTTCAAAATATCTAAACACATAACGAAAAACTGTTTGTTTTTTGTTTTCATAAATACGTGTTCACTCTCAATTCTTTAAACTTATCAGGCTGCCCATTAACATTAATGTAAAATTTTATGTCGCTAATCTGAGTAAAACTGCATTCACAAACAAATGACTAAGTCCATCTTATAGTGAATAAAATCCCAAAAACTGATTTACTCTAGAATTTAAAAAAAACAAAAACAAGGTTGCTGTCCTTTAAAAAGGACTACAATATGTGGATCATATAGGCACGTGTTTATTAATGAAACATAAATCCTAGTTTGAAATAAAAATTTATTTTAAAACAGATTTTTAAATCTTGAAGCATGCAGATATTTCTTATCTTGACAAGTCTAACTGCAAGACAGTGGCAGATGTAGAGGAGTTATGGGGGTGTAACCTCCCTTTTGGTCAAATATTTTTTAAAAAAAAGTAAATAATTTTTACTCAAGGGGGGGAGGGGGGGGGGGTAAAGGTACAAAATTGGGTTGCAACTCATCCACCCCCCACCCCTGAAAAGTGTTTGGATCTGCCACTGTCTAGGGTGTCCAGGTAGCGTGGAGGTAGCGCTCTCGCTTCTCACCACTGTGACCTGAGTTCAATCCCCGTGATCGGCAGAGATTGCATGTGAGAGGGTATGGCGGTCTCACGCTCGGACACGTGGGTTTCCTCCCACCTAAATGACCCCCTCGTGCAAACATCCGTGCATCAAAGGACCCCATTGGAAATAAACTTTCAAGCTTTCATGGGTTATCCTTGGTATCTATGCATGTATGTTTGTACATGTATATACCAAATAAACATTTATTTATTTATTTAGAGCTTTAATGAGATCACACATTTCCTCTACATGTACATGAATCACATATACAGTGAAACTTCTCCAAACCAGTCCCTCAGAAAACAGGTTTTCCCTGAATATTGACCGATTTTCAAAGTCCCGGCAGAAATCTTAACATTTCTTACAAAGAAATAATCTTACAAAACCGCGGCCACCCCTGAAAACCAAATACCAGCCACTTTTCATAGAACATTTGTTACCAAACGTGTAATTTTTGAAGACAAGAAAATTTTTGCCAGAGGGTGATCAACATAGGCCAGGTGTGAAAAATGACTGACCAACTGGCCAGGTAGGAAATTATCCATGGAGGTGTGAAAAACACAAGAGGCCTCTATAATTTCTATGGTTTCCTTATTCAAGGGTGTTAATTGACACTTGGCTAATCCAAGTGACCCTTCCAAATTCTGTACAAAATGTAATAAACAGATATGAACACACTGAATGAATACAGTATCAAATGCCATATTGTTCCACCATACTATCATATGGATATAAGCAGTAGTTAATAAAGAACAGAAAAATGACTGTTAATGATAATTATCAATTTTCTTGGTTTCCATAGACTTAAAATTCCAAAGAAATATTCAAAATACATTTTCATATTTACTGCTGTACTTTTCAAAAACTTCAAAACAAATTTGTGAATGACATAAGCGATGGATATAAACAGAGTTTTTATAGTATGAGGAATTTCAATAGTAGGCCTCTGTGTTGTCTTTATGTATCTTGTTATATATTTTCAGTTTAAAATTAGATGATTTCAGCAAGATTACTTCTGGTAATAATTACCTGTAGGTACAAGCAGACTAATTTGATCTCCACTGATAATTGATCCTTGATCACCAGATCAAAGTGAACAGTGTCTAGTTAGTGAAAATTGAGATAATTTGTCTATAATTGCTAAATTATCGGTCCAAGATCTGGCCGATTTAAAGAAGTTTCACTGTACATTTGTACATTTAGAGAAGTTTCACTGTACATTTGTACATTTAGAGAAGTTTCACTGTACATTTGTAGATTTAGAGAAGTTGTAAGCAATATGACTTCATTATATGTTCACTGTGACATGTTTTACTTTACAATAGTATATAGTATAGAGCATTTCCATAGGACAACCTAGGGAAATGAACATTGTTGAGGTATTCAAGTCATTTACCAGTAGGAGGTACACAGGCAAATAGAACTTTCCAGAAGAGCGTCAAGAAGTGCATGACATAGTCCATACAGGAGGGCAGCTTTTCTTCTTCCTCGTCATCTTCACCTGAAAGGAACCAATAAAACAATGTCAACAATCAGCTAATCAAAACATACAAAAAGATCCAATCACTCAAACATAGCAATGTCGAATCTTTCAATATTAATTAATGTTTGAATTGTATATCACCTGAAATTATCACGATAATGTAAGTTCACCAATACATAGCCAGGTAAACCCCTAAATAGGGTCACTAGGAAGTAACCAATCAAGTTTCCTACTAATTTTTTTTATACTTGGCCAATGATCAGCATTGTTACATCTTTGCTTATTATTGCCTTACATGAGGTTACTGCACTCATTTTAAAGAACTCTATTTCTCGTTTAACAAAACTTTAACTCGCAAAATAAAACAAAATACTAACACGCAGAACGACAACTAGAGCAGGAAACTAATCTCCCATAAACATGACATCCAATTAAACTATAAAAACTTAGCCCTGTGAAAACGAACAAGAGGCCCATGGGCCACATCGCTCACCTGAGTCACCTTGGCCCATATCTGAAGACTTTCCATATATATTTGCATGTAAAACCTTGGTCCCTATTATGGCCCAAACTACCCTTTGCAAACTTGAATCTACACTATGTCAGAAAGCTTTCATGTAAATGTCAACTTCTTTGGCCCAATGGTTCTTTTAAAGCTTTTTTCTATATTCGTATGTAAAACTTTGACCCCCCCCCCCCCCCCCCACTTGTGGCCCCATCCTACCCCCCGGGGACCATGATTTGAACAAACTTGAATCTGCACTATGTCAGAAAGTTTTCTTGTAAATATCAGCTTTTCTGACTCAGTGGTTATTGAGAAAAAGATTTTAACTATATATTTGTATGTAAAACTTTGATCCCCCTTGTGGCCACATCCTACCCCCGGAGCCCATGATTTGAAGAAACTTGAATCTGCACTACGTCAGAAAGTTTTCATGTAAAAATCAGCTTTTCTGGCTTAGTGGTTCTTGAGAAGATTTTTCCTACATATTTGTATGTAAAACTTTGATCTCCTATTGTGGCCCCAACCAACCCCCGGAGCCCATGATTTGAACAAACTTGAATCTGCATTATGTCAGGAAGCTTTCATGTAAATCTCAGCTTTTCTGGCTTAGTGGTTCTTGAGAAGAAGATTTTTAAAGTTTTTCCCTATATATTTGTGTGTAAAACTTTGATCCCCTATTGTGGCCCCATCCAACCCCCGGAGCCCATGATTTGAACAAACTTGAATCTGCATTATGTCAGGAAGCTTTCATGTAAATCTCAGCTTTTCTGGCTTAGTGGTTCTTGAGAAGAAGATTTTTAAAGTTTTTCCCTATATATTTGTATGTAAAACTTTGATCCCCCCTTGGGGCCCCATCCTACCACCGGGGGCCATGATTTGAACAAACTTGAATCTGCAATATGTCAGGAAGCTTTCAGGTAAATTTCAGCTCTTCTGGCCCAGTGGTTCTTGAGAAGAAGATTTTTAAATGACCCCACCCTATTTTTGCATTTTTGTGATTATCTCCCCTTTGAAAGGGACATGGCCCTTCATTTGAACAAACTTGAAAGTCCTTCACCCAAGGATGCTTTTGGCCAAGTTAGGTTGAAATTGGCCCAGTGGTTCTGGAGAAGAAGTCGAAAATGTGAAAAGTTTACAGACAGACGGACGCTGGACAAAATGTAATGTAATGTAATGTAATGTAAGGAAATTTGTATGACTTTGTGCTCAGTATAGAGTAAAATGCTGATTGGTTGATGTGACATTTGTACTTACTCAAGCACAATTGTTGATTTCTGAAAGTTTTTAATGTTGATATATGCTCACTTTCTTATGTTAAATTCTTATGAAGATATCAATACTATATGATACTCTATGATAAAATTAACTAAAAATCTCTATTAGACTTGCACATACACACAACTATGGTTGTAGAGATATAATTGAAAATAGTCTCAAATTATGACCTGTATTTTGACACACTTTCAAATCCAAAGTGAGCCAATTAAGTGCTGACCATATGAGTGTCTTATTAACATACTGCGTGCTACACAAAATCAAAAATGGTAGAGGATGAAGGCAGAGAAAAGAAACCAAAGTGAAAAGATACTAACTACTGCTTATATATATATCCACACAGTCAAACCTCGTTATCTCAAACTCGATGGGACCAAATTAAATAACTTGAGATATTGAGGGTAAAATACTCAATAAATACGAGATTCAGAAGAAATCGATTTCAACATGAGAAAGCCTTGGGAGTAGGCTTGCTCATGGATAGATGGAATCCTGTTCCCCCCCCCCCCCCCCCCCCCCCCCCCAGTGATATACTTTAACCGTTTTATTATACTGATACTAACATTAAAACCAGAATAAAACTTGAAATTAATACAATATTTATTTTATACCCATCTAGTTCAGTAGAGAGGAGGGGAAAAAATCTTATCATCAATCAATTTTACATAAATTGAGTTAAAACACTCTCAATAATTCAACATGTTCAAAAGGAAGTCAAGGTCTTATTTTACCTATATAGCTTAATTTTGTGCAGTAACAAATGACAATGGAGACTGGGTCCCGGAGGAAAGTAAATCAACGTTTTTACTTGTTACGAAAGAGTGCTCGTGCACGATGCAATTTCATCGTATAATGAATATTCATGACTCCATTCAGAAGACATCAGAACTTTCTACTATTGATTGCCGTGATCTAAATAGGTGTGTATCTGTTCATGAAACTGACACACCTAGAACTGACACACCTTTTTTGCAGGGAACCAGTCATTTTACTGTGATCTACAGGAATCAGCAATATAATATATGTCAATTTATATTTATGTAGTAAAACTCAGTCGAGGCATAATATAATTTATCAACACCATTGTTTGTTTCTGATATGAGTGAAAAAGGCTTTTGCAATGAATAGATGTCCAAAAGTTAAATTTGTCAAAAATGAACAGCTTAAATTTTTACCCACTCCTTTCACCAGAGATGAAATCAAACGGTTGACCTTGCACATGTTATTATACAATGCCATTATATTAACCATGTTAATTTGGACACAAAAAATTATGAATTATTACCGAGTATATATGTACCTTTAAGCATGGGAACCCTAGCTCTTAGCATTAATGATTTTTGTGTTATTTGCACTGCAACAAAGTATCACACAACTGATGAATTGTATATATCAACAAGACGTGTCGGTACGACATGAACGCCACGCTGAAATTCAGGTTTTAAATATTCAAAAGTCCAAGGAATGTAAAAATCATATAATAACTTTTAAAGTGATGACTTAATTAACAACAATACTGATTGGATGAAAAAGTTGTTTGATTTCTTAGTCCAAAAAAATTTCGTTCAGAAACCATCTGCACTAAGCACGCGGAACTACTTTTCTCTGGAATGTGTCTTCCCCGTTCTAAATATAGCGCTATTTATAGAATGGGAATTTCCACACAAGCATTATAAACAAAATGCATTTTTTTTTTTTAGATGAGACAATTAAATAAAATTTAGTTCAAAATAAACATTTGTCATTTGAGTTAAGTAAACTATCAGGTTTTTTGCTGGAAAGTTGGTCAGGGCTAGTGAATATAAGGTAATTTAATTAGGTCTAGTAAAAATCATTTGAAGTAGCGAGACTGGTCCAGTGCTCAAAAAAGTAAATGCCAAACCATGAGAAAGTGATATTATTAATATAAAAAAGTTCCAAGTCCCAGATAACTCTGTATGGATAAGGACGATAAATCTAAAGGTGGTACGTCCTCCTCTGCCTAATTCAAGTATCATGTACAAAATTTATGAAAATCTTCTCAAGGAAACTTAAGCTATCACATACATAGAAAGTGCTGACAGAGTCCTAATAAAGAGACATATGAAAAATCAGCTCATTATCCACAAGCAAAGCAAATAATAAACAGTGAATAATTAATCAAAAATTTCAAAGTTTAACAGCAATAACTTTGGTGAAAATATTAGTAGGTCATGTAACCAACATGAAATTCAAATTTAATCTGTAAGTTGCAATATAAAGAGACATACCAAAATTCAGCTCATTATCTACAAGCACAGCCCAAAAAAGTCTGGAAAACTAATTATCACAGAATGTCGGACAGAAGGGGTCACACTGTGTCCAGACCATTTCATGGTGGGGCATGAATATAGAACAAAATTTGCATCTCAAACCTCTGCCTCTGACTTATCACATTGAGGCATGGTACACCCAATTGCTGCACCCAGGAGTCTCCTCAACACACACATGTTCTGCTCTTTGTTGTTAATACAGTGTCACAATCAAATCAACAGTGCACTCAGATGTCAATTTCTTTGTGCAGGACACCCAATAGAAATTCTGCATTTACCTGTACAGGTAAGCCATAGAAACACAAAATTTACCTCTAAAGATTTTACTCTAAATCTGCCTGCACAGATACCTCACAGCAAATCTAAATTAACACATACAAGATACCCCACAGAAACCCTAAATCTACCTGTGCAGGTTACATACCTCACAGAAACTCTAAATTTATCTGTGCCGGATACATTCCTCACAGAAACCCTGAATTTATCTGTGCAGGTTATATACCTCACAAAACCCTAAATTTATCTGTGCAGGTATGATATACCTCACAAAACCCTAAATTTATCTGTGCAGGTTGCATTTCTCACAAAACCCTAAATTTATCTGTGCAGGTTATATACCTCACAAAACCCTAAATTTGTATGTGCAGGTTATAAACCTCACAGAAATCCTAAATTTATCTGTGCAGGTTACATTCCTCGGAGAAACCCTAAATTTATGTGCAGGTTATATACCTCACAGAAACCCTAAATTTATATGTGCAGGTTATATATATACCTCACAGACACCCTAAATTTATCTGTGCAGGTTATATATATACCTCACAGAAACCCTAAATTTATCTGTGCAGGTTACATTCCTCACAGAAACCTACAGATTACATTCCTCACAAAACCCTAAATTTATCTGTGCAGGTTACATACCTCACAGCCTCCTACCCCCCTAACATATATGTTAAATTACCTGCCATCTGATATAAAACCTAGCAAAAACTGCATTAAACAAGGCTGGGAAGATATAGAATGTGTTTGTTTTGTTTTAGATCCTTGAAAGTATTATAGAGATTTGTACTTATAAGGCGTTAATTAAGTTAAATACAGTAAGACACTCTTCTAACAAACACACTTATTAGGACTTGTCACTAATTATGACAAAGTGATTTCCATAACTACTGACTTGTTGGATATAAAAATAGCCTATTACATCTCTGTTAATCCGGTACAACCTAACTGTTTTCTATTACATCACTGTTAATCCGGTACAACCTAACTGTTTTCTATTACATCACTGTTAATCCGGTACAACCTAACTGTTTTCTATTACATCTCTGTTAATCCGGTACAACCTAACTGTTTTCTATTACATCACTGTTAATCCGGTACAACCTAACTGTTTTCTATTACATCACTGTTAATCCGGTACAACCTAACTGTTTTCTATTACATCACTGTTAATCCGGTACAACCTAACTGTTTTCTATTACATCACTGTTAATCCGGTACAACCTAACTGTTTTCTATTACATCTCAGTTAATCCGGTACAACCTAACTGTTTTCTATTACATCTCAGTTAATCCGGTACAACCTAACTGTTTTCTATTACATCTCTGTTAATCCGGTACAACCTAACTGTTTTCTATTACATCACTGTTAATCCGGTACAACCTAACTGTTTTCTATTACATCACTGTTAATCCGGTACAACCTAACTGTTTTCTATTACATCACTGTTAATCCGGTACAACCTAACTGTTTTCTATTACATCACTGTTAATCCGGCACAACCTAACTGTTTTCTATTACATCACTGTTAATCCGGTACAACGTAACTGTTTTCTATTACATCACTGTTAATCCGGCACAACCTAACTGTTTTCTATTACATCACTGTTAATCCGGTACAACGTAACTGTTTTCTATTACATCACTGTTAATCCGGCACAACCTAACTGTTTTCTATTACATCACTGTTAATCCGGTACAACCTAACTGTTTTCTATTACATCACTGTTAATCCGGTACAACCTAACTGTTTTCTATTACATCTCTGTTAATCCGGTACAACCTAACTGTTTTCTATTACATCACTGTTAATCCGGTACAACCTAACTGTTTTCTATTACATCACTGTTAATCCGGTACAACCTAACTGTTTTCTATTACATCACTGTTAATCCGGTACAACCTAACTGTTTTCTATTACATCACTGTTAATCCGGCACAACCTAACTGTTTTCTATTACATCACTGTTAATCCGGCACAACCTAACTGTTTTCTATTACATCTCTGTTAATCCGGTACAACCTAACTGTTTTCTATTACATCACTGTTAATCCGGTACAACCTAACTGTTTTCTATTACATCACTGTTAATCCGGTACAACCTAACTGTTTTCTATTACATCACTGTTAATCCGGTACAACCTAACTGTTTTCTATTACATCACTGTTAATCCGGTACAACCTAACTGTTTTCTATTACATCACTGTTAATCCGGCACAACCTAACTGTTTTCTATTACATCACTGTTAATCCGGCACAACCTAACTGTTTTCTATTACATCACTGTTAATCCGGCACAACCTAACTGTTTTCTATTACATCACTGTTAATCCGGCACAACCTAACTGTTTTCTATTACATCACTGTTAATCCGGCACAACCTAACTGTTTTCTATTACATCACTGTTAATCCGGTACAACCTAACTGTTTTCTATTACATCACTGTTAATCTGGTACAACCTAACTGTTTTCTATTACATCACTGTTAATCCGGTACAACCTAACTGTTTTCTATTACATCACTGTTAATCCGGTACAACCTAACTGTTTTCTATTACATCACTGTTAATCCGGTACAACCTAACTGTTTTCTATTACATCTCTGTTAATCCGGTACAACCTAACTGTTTTCTATTACATCACTGTTAATCCGGCACAACCTAACTGTTTTCTATTACATCACTGTTAATCCGGTACAACCTAACTGTTTTCTATTACATCTCTGTTAATCCGGTACAACCTAACTGTTTTCTATTACATCACTGTTAATCCGGTACAACCTAACTGTTTTCTATTACATCTCTGTTAATCCGGTACAACCTAACTGTTTTCTATTACATCACTGTTAATCCGGTACAACCTAACTGTTTTCTATTACATCTCTGTTAATCCGGTACAACCTAACTGTTTTCTATTACATCACTGTTAATCCGGTACAACCTAACTGTTTTCTATTACATCTCTGTTAATCCGGTACAACCTAACTGTTTTCTATTACATCACTGTTAATCCGGTACAACCTAACTGTTTTCTATTACATCACTGTTAATCCGGTACAACCTAACTGTTTTCTATTACATCTCAGTTAATCCGGTACAACCTAACTGTTTTCTATTACATCTCAGTTAATCCGGTACAACCTAACTGTTTTCTATTACATCTCTGTTAATCCGGTACAACCTAACTGTTTTCTATTACATCACTGTTAATCCGGTACAACCTAACTGTTTTCTATTACATCTCTGTTAATCCGGTACAACCTAACTGTTTTCTATTACATCACTGTTAATCCGGTACAACCTAACTGTTTTCTATTACATCACTGTTAATCCGGTACAACCTAACTGTTTTCTATTACATCTCAGTTAATCCGGTACAACCTAACTGTTTTCTATTACATCACTGTTAATCCGGTACAACCTAACTGTTTTCTATTACATCTCAGTTAATCCGGTACAACCTAACTGTTTTCTATTACATCACTGTTAATCCGGTACAACCTAACTGTTTTCTATTACATCACTGTTAATCCGGTACAACCTGTTTTCTTGTATAGATATTGAATGTGAAGTTATTTCTTGATATTTGCAGATGTATTACTTCAGCAATTTTAACTTTATTTGAACTAGTTATTTAAAATGATAACTTAATAGATTATGTGAGCCAAATGAAGTAATGCCATCTTTGATGGGTTTATGGTACTTTGTGAATTATGCATAATAAAATTTGTAATAAAAGATATTCATTTATTGATATTGAATATTTGATAGTGAGGTAAAAGGTAATATTATTCTTCAATTTAAAAATAAAAATTGTAAGATAAACAGAAATTTATAGCTCTCGGCCTGCTCATGATAAAAATTTGTCGGCCAATATTATGCAAGCATTCTATACCATGCAGAGTTAGACTTCAGCCATTAGGGAAATGGGCTGTTCTCAAGGATGTCAGAATTTTTTTTTTTTTTAAAAACCTGTTTCGAGCCATAAATACAAAGCTGAACACACAGTAATTCGATAATGATCGTAATTCTTAAAAAACCGCCAATCATCGTAATTCTTACTGTTTCTAGGATTCACAAACAGAAATCAAACCACAAAAATATCTAAAACCGCCAATCAATATCTAATTTGTACACATTGTGCACAATAAACCAGACAAATCTGCATTTAAGGAATAATGGCCAAGTTGTTTGTATTATGGAGTATGAAAACATTGTAAGCATGAGATAATTTGTATAATGAAGCATGAGATATTTTGTATAATGAAGCATGAGGTAATTTGTATAATGAAGCATAAGATAATTTGCAGAATGATGAAGTATGAAATATTTTGTATAATGAAGCATGAGATAATTTGTGTAATGAAGCATGAGATAATTTGTGTAATGATGAAGTATGAGATATTTTGTATAATGAAGCGTGAGATAATTTGTATAATGAAGCATAAGATAATTTGCAGAATGATGAAGTATGAAATATTTTGTATAATGAAGCATGAGATAATTTGTATAATGAAGCATGAGATAATTTGTGTAATGAAGCATGACATAATTTGTATAATGAAGTATGAGATAATTTGTATAATGAAGCATGAGATAATTTGTGTAATGAAGCATGACATTATTTGTGTAATGAAGCATGAGATAATTTGTGTAATGAAGCATGAGATAATTTGTGTAATGAAGCATGAGATAATTTGTGTAATGATTGATTGATTGAATATTATCTAACGTCCACTAAAGAATGTTTCACTCCTATGGAGATGTCATTGCTGATGAAGGGCTGCAAAATTTAGGCCTATGCTAAGCACTTTCGACCTTTGAGCAGGGAGGGATCTTTATCATGCAACACCAGCTGTGACACAGGGTTTCGGTTTTTGTGGTCTCATCTGAAGGACACCCCATTTAATCACCTCTTATGACATGCAAGGGTTACTGAGGACCTATTATAATCAAAATCCCCATGGGAAATTCTAAAAGGAAAAAAAAATAATAAATTCCACTCTATTTCAAGAGGTCATGCATTTCATAATTCAAATATCGCCTTCTCTTCTCATTATTACCATATACTCAGTTTAGATGTTTGATGTCAAGGAGTTAAGATGAAATTCCTTAAAGAAATAATATAGTTTCATAATATGATCCCTTGCAGCAGAACTCCAGACCTGCTTCTATTTTTATCATTACCAGGCACTCAGTTTTGGCTATTTGATCTCCAGGAATTAAAATCTATTTATTTGTTTATTTGTACATCATTTTAATTCCCATTCGGGAATTTTTTTCTCACATGTATAGATGCACATAAAGTGCCATGGACCTATGCATGTTGCTCAGGATTGCCTGTATTTTAAGCCTCCATACAAGGTTCATAGTTAAGGTCATACATATTTATATAATTACAGATGAATAACAGCAATGAAACTGTTTGGTAACAGCAATATGAAGAATGAAGATGTTTCTCAATGTGCCAACTCCTACCATGAGATGGGGGGTACTGATTATAAGGTTCTATTGAAAGACTTGCTTATTTTTCATGCCTGATATAGGACTTTTGGTGAAGAAACAGTCGCTACCTATGTTAAATGTCTTAGGTTTGAAGCTGCACCTCAATCCAGAATTGAATCCCGGACCTCTCCCTCAATCCAGAATCTAACCCCCGACCTCTCCCTCAATCCAGAATCTAACCCCGGACGTCTCCCTCAATCCAGAATCTCACCCCAGACCAGAATCTAACCCCGGACGTCTCCCTCAATCCAGAATCTAACCCCGGACGTCTCCCTCAATCCAGAATCTCACCCCAGACCAGAATCTAACCCTGGACGTCTCCCTCAATCCAGAATCTCACCCCAGACCTCTCCCTCAATCCAGAATCTAACCCCGGACCTCTCCCTCAATCCAGAATCTAACCCAAGACCTCTCCCTCAATCCAGAATCTAACCCCGGACGTCTCCCTCAATCCAGAATCTAACCTCAGGCCAGAATCTAACCCCGGACGTCTCCCTCAATCCAGAATCTAACCCCAGACCTCGATCTCCCTCAATCCAGAATCTAACCTTGGACGTCTCCCTCAATCCAGAATCTAATCTTGGACCTCTCCCTCAATCCAGAATCTAACCCCGGACGTCTCCCTCAATCCAGAATCTAACCCCGGACGTCTCCCTCAATCCAGAATCTCACCCCAGACCAGAATTTAACCCCAGACCAGAATTTAACCCCAGACCTCTCCCTCAATCCAAAATCTAACCCCAGACCAGAATCTAACCCCAGACCTCTCCCTCAATTCAGAATCTAACCCCAGACCTCGATCTCCCTCAATCCAGAATCTAACCTTGGACCTCTCCCTCAATCCAGAATCTAACCCCGGACGTCTCCCTCAATCCAGAATCTAACCCCGGACGTCTCCCTCAATCCAGAATCTAACCCCGGACCTCTCAGTTGCAAAGTGAACACCTTAATCAATAGACAATCATGGAAGAGTTGAGAAGTTCTTTCTTTTTTTTTATATAATGCATTTTCATAATATGAGCCATCAAGACCACCCTTAAGCCTCAGAAACCCTGACTCAAGGTAGATCGAGGCATCCCTGATAAATCCTTTAGTATATAGGAAATTGTCAAAAGATTGCATCATCATTTTTAAAACTTTAGGTCCTGACCCTCAGCCCCCAGGATAAACAGGGGCCACAAATTTCATTCCCTTTCTTCCAATAATGCTACATGCCAATTTTGGTCAAACTTGGTCCACCATCATTTGAGAAGAAGTCGAAAATATTCATGGACAGCAATGAGGGAAAAACCAGATTTTAATAGATATAATGTAATTCTAAAACAGCAAATAAAACACATACTATAATTTAAATATTGTTAGCCACTGTGGATTAGAGTGTAATCCTGACAATGAAATATACACCAGTAACCACAAACAACCCTTGGATTTATACAGAAAAAAATCAAACCCATGTAGAGATGTGAAATTCTACTACGAAGTGAGCACTGATTGTGTAGATCTGCATCAGGTATCATATGATCTAGTAATGAAATGGGTCTAATTTCATTATTGATAAGAGTTTTATAACAACTTTCTGATCATCCTGGAGTTACAAATTTACACCAGGTGATTCATGTTAACTTTGAGCTTTAGGTAATTTAATTTTCCACTTCATTAATATTGAATTCTACATAGAAGAGACATTTCTATTCTTAATATGGCATTTAATGTTATTCCAATGTGCATGCAACAGAAAAATTCTCTTTAAAGTTCCCTTAAGGCAACAAATATTTGCTCCGATAATAGACTATTCATTAACGATTTCACATTTCAAATTGAATTTAGGGTACGTACGTACTACAAGGTTGTCTTGGATCAGAAATTTTAACTACTGTGCTGTCCATTAACTCTGCATTCCATAGGAGACACTCATAATGGAGACAGAAATGGCAACAATCCATATCAATCTCCTAGCTTGAAATAAAGTTACATCCAACCAGGTCATGGACAACAATGAGCTTGTCAGAGAGCAACGATTATCATTATATTCAAACATTTCAGTTTTTATGGCCACAAAGTGATCTTTCCATACCTTTTCATATAAAACATTTGGTCCACTCAGCAAAACCAATGTAAAGAAAAGGTATGGAAAGATCACTTTGTGGCCATAAAAACTGAAATTGTTTCTAAAATGCTGACCTAAAGGCCTACATTCCAAGAAAAAAAAATTCCATTTTGTGGAACATTGGATTAAAAATTCTTTTTATAATCAAAATAGATTATAGATTTTTATATTTAGTAAACTTCATTTCAATGCATTTTTTATCTATGAAATTATACGGGTTAACGAAAATCTTTAAACTTCACTACAAAACTGCTTTGAAGCAAATCTAGGCTATCTTTATATTGCTCTGTAAATATCAATCTTGTTCTACACTAAGCTGCCTTGGCAAACAGCTTGAAAGCCCAATAGTCTATTGCCTGATATCAAACATTAACTACAAATGGTTATTATAGAAATGAATGGAGAGCTGTCTTATTTTGCAGTAGGTATGAAATGAAAATCAATACTAAATGATGCTACTGAGACATTCATATTGTCAAAGCGATAGGGCTATATTTTTCATTACTGAATGTTAAACAGTTTGCCGATGTGAATGGGGAGATCTAGGTTGTTTTACATCTACATTATTGTGTGCTACTACATTTCTACAGTGATGTCAGATGTAGAATAGGACAACATGAAACACTGAGGACACAGTACATAATTCTTCACACACTAGCTGCTACTACAGATCAGCGACAGACAAAACACGACTTCTTACCATTCCCTAAATGTATCTTGGCTTGATCAAGGTACCTGCTGAGGTTTAACTACTGTTGCTATAATGTGTTTTTACACAGTACAAGGTTTTCTTAATGACCGTTTTTCTTCTTAATGTTTTATTTCGTTCATTTTCTAATATTCTGCATAGTGCTTTACATTAAAAAAAAATTTTAGCTGTCGATCTTAATTAGGCCAATTCAACTTAATTGATAGATTATCATCCCCGCCCGCCCCTCAAAAATTGGCCCGCCCCGAATTTTTTTATTTTGCGAAACTTGCGATTTCCGGATTATTTTCATGTCCGACTCCGGTATTTACACTTGAGTTTACATTTCCGGTATAGCAACGTGAAAACCCACATGAAGAAAATAGATCGATATGGTTTTCTTAATTTCTCGCATTCTTACCGGCGTTAATCTTGAAGAAGTTAGGTATATTTCTGTTACATCCTTAGATTAAAGGTTAACCTGGAATTAGTCTATGAAAATAGCATGGATTGATATCCATCTTGCATTAAATGATGCGGATCTGTTGAAAAAAAAAACCCATTTGTCTTTAACATTTATCTCAGAAAATAAAAATTAAAAAATAAAATCCTCCCACCCGCGGCCGCCCCATACTTTTTGCTGACCCTGGATGATAATCTACTAATTAAGTTGAATTGGCCTTACAGTGCTTTATTTTGATAATTTTACAGATATAAGATCTTATGTCATTCTGTCATTTAATTTCAATTTAATTTCATTTTAATTGTGTTTTATTGTTGCATTCCTTGTCTTGCCCTTGGTTTTTTTTTCTTTATTTCGATGTTTTCTGCCACACTCAACATTTTTTCAGTTATATGGTGGTGCCCAGTTTTTATTGGTGGAAGAGAGAACCCAGATACAATGTACCTGGGAAGAGACCACCGACATTCCGAAAGTAAACTGGGAAACTTTCCCACTTGCCGGCGCAAGCGGGATTGGAACCCGCGCCGACAGAGGTGAGAGGCCGTGTGATTTTGAGCGCAATGCTCTAACCACTCGGCCACGGAGGCCCCTCTTGTCCTTGTAAAGCACGCCTTAGAGTAATTTGTTTTATATAAGGTGCTATGAATATTATCATTATCATAATGTGCATCTATAATCACAGCATTTTGTATCTTGGTACCTTTGACAATCTCTGTTAGAGTGACAACTCTATGTAACACAAAAGCGGACCGCTCTATGTAACACAAAAGAAATACATGTTTTGTACCCAAACAGTCTGAAACCTATCACTTACCATAACACTAATATGAAATAATGGAACTACTGGTACAACATTTTGGAACTTTTCAGAAAAAGAAAATACAAAAATTAAGCATCACTTGGGCAACTCTTGATTACAATTTACTGATGGCTGAAGACGATTCATTTCTGCTACAAAAATATCTGCCTGATCTAGAGATTATTTTTCAGAATGTTGCAAGCAAATATCCTTGTACCAAAAAATATGAGATATTAGATAACATATGAAGCGAAGATACCCCCTCCTTCTTGAAAAAAAGTACTTTTCCCATTATTATTACATACAAACCTTGTTATTTTTACATGCAAACTTTAAGATTGATTTCATTGGTTGGTCAAATTTTGCAGTACAGTAGTGGTGAATGGTAGTAGAAATGTAATGTTGAACCTATGAATTGAATTCATGTACTGAGTATATTGAAAAATAACCACCCTCCTCCCTCTTGAAAATGTAATTATCTAATTATCATTACAAGCAAAGACTGATTTTAATGACTGGTCACTATGAATTGAATTTCTGTACAATACAGAGAGTACTGGGGGATATAACATCCCTCCCCCTTTCCCCCTTCCCCAATTTTAAAGTTTGGGCAGAACTACTATTTCTGCTTGTCAAGAATTTTCAGACAGTTGTGAAGTCGACATTTTCTCCATCTGCCATCCCACCCCCGATCTATGCTATCCCATATCTGATAGTTATGTTTGCTTGTTTACTGAAAAGTTGCCCAAGTTTACACAGAAAATGCGATCTCAATGGATGTACTAAATTACTAAATAAGAAAACCACAAGGGAAACGAAGAGGAAATAATGGTTCCAATATTCCAAATATATTCAATATGCTAAAAACATATGCCGGCATACATATCAATGTAAACTATTGGTAAGAATGTGTCAGTGTAATAGTTATTTCAGCAATAATTTTAGCAGTTTTTTTTTTTAAAGGATATTAATCTCTAGATATTTGTTGAATTTCCTAAGAATCTTAGTGAGGGACTACAGTGTATATACAATGTGACACACAGATTTCATCTTATAGCATGAGTTGCCACACAGCTAGAACAAAAGCACAACATGTTGTTAGTCAAAACATATATTCTCTCAAAACTGAAATGCACACAGTGGTAAGTTTCTATGGTAGAATGGTTAGAACACAGACAGACAGACAGAAAGACCATGTGCTTCATTTGTACAAAACATTACCTGATTCTTTGTCTGCAGGCAAATGTAAAGCATATAAACAATCAATGCACCCTCATATGGAAGTTGCTGCAACCATGGTAAAAATAAAATGGTCATCTCTGGCAGTAAATCAAAGGCTTTGAGGATATGAGCAAGGGCAAATTTTGAACTATGTCCACAAACAAGTAGGCAGCATTTGTCAAAATTTAAAATGAAACAAAGGATTAACAGGCATAAACATTCCAAGGCCAACTAAAGGCTGCATGTACACCTCTGCTGATATGATACTACTGCCTACAAATAGTGTTTTGAACTCATCCATATCATCACTTAAGAATTATACCGACAAAAACAAAAGTAAAACGAGGTCTTTTCAATGTTAGATCTTCTGTGACCACATGGTCAGGGGAGCCCACAGTCTGCATGGGCATACTCGACCTACCTGCACTGACAGTGATGGCTTCAACAAACTGTTCCCTCCAGGAGGAGGTTCCCACAACCAATGAGACGTTGGCTTTCTTCAACAATTTGTCCACCACATTCTGTAATGTGAAAATACACCAGTTTTGAGATACTCTTATCAGTCAAAACTTAAAGAAGTCCTTCAAATGATAAAGACAATAATCACTAAAATTTTGGCTCCATTCTGAAACCAAATCCTTTCCCCCTAAGATCGTGAAATTTACAATTTTGGACTACCTACTCCTTCTAAATATCCATTTAGTTTCAAATTAGTATCAATAGCATTAAAGAAAATATCATTTACATGTTTTACACATGTATATACACTATATATACCAAGTTTGAACCCACCCTGGAGTCCGAACTTCTACCCCGTGGGTCATGAAATTTAACTCTCTGCTCTACATCACTATGCACTTAGTTTTCTTAAAGATATGTAGTTGTAGAGAAGATTTTTGAAAAATGGTCAATTTTTGGCAGTTTTCACGCCACCCCTGGGACCCCAGGAGTCCTAAAATTTACAATTTAGGTCCTCCTTGTCCCAAAGATGCTTCATACCAAATTTAAAAGGAATTGAAATACATGTAGTAGTTATCAAGAAGAAGTTAAAAATGTTCTATTGTTCACACATTTATTAAGTGACCATTTTGGCCCCACCCTGATACCAAAACCCTTACCCCTGGGATCATCAAATTTACAATTTTGGTAAAGAACTACCGGCCTGTTCTTTATAAATATCTATTTAGCATCAATAGCACTAAAGATGTTATTTAAGTGTTTTACATATAAACAATATATACCAAGTTTGTCCCCGCCCCGGGGATCATGAAATTTACAATTTTGGTAGAGGTCTTCCTGCTCTTCATCATGATGCATTTAGTATGCATTTAGATTTTATACAGTATCAGCAAACTTATATATAAATACTATATTCTAAGTTTGACCCCAACTTGGGGTCAGAACCCATAACCCTGGGATCATGAAATTTACAATTTTGGTAAAGGACTACCTGCTCTTTCTTATCCCGGGGATCATGAAATTTATAATTTTGATAGAGGCCTTCCTGCCCTAAATCATGTTGCGTTTAGTTACTAATTTCTTACAAATGTACGGTTCTAACAGATGATTTTTGAAAATTGGTAAATTTTTGGCAGTTTTTGCCCCACCAGTAATCCTGAAATTTGTGCCCCCTTAGTTCCAAAGATGCTTCATATCTTTGAAAAGAATTGGAATGATAGTAATCAAGAAGTTAAAAATTTCTATTGTTCACACATTTAATACCGGTAACTGACCATTTTGGTCCCACTCTGATACCAAAACCCCTACCCCTAGGATTATCAAATTTACAATTTTAGTAAAGGACTACTTGCTCTTTCTAAATATCCATTTAGCTTCAATTTAATATCAATAGCACTAAAGAAAATGTTATTGAAGAGTTTTACACATAAACACTATATAACAAGTTTGGCCCCACCCTGGGGTCAGCACCCCTACCCCGGGGGTCATGAAATTTACAATTTTGGTAGAGGCCTTCCTGCTCTACATCACTATGCATTTAGTTTTTCTTACACATGAGTGGTTCAAGAGAAGATTTTTGAAAATTGGTCAATTTTTGGTAGTTTTTGCTAGGGCCCCAGAGGTGCAGGAGTCCTGAAAATTATAATAATAGATTAAGCAGAGAAGATTAAAGCAATATTCACCAACACATTATTTTCTCTGGATTCAAAAAGCAGGACATCTATTTAAATTGTGTATATGAGGAGCTCGTTTCTATGCATCCATCTCGCTCTCTGCCACTACCAAAAGTCCCGATTGGTCAATTTTTGGCAGTTTTTGCCTTGTCCCTATCGCCCCAGGGGTGCAGGAGTCCTAATATTTATAATTTATGTCCCCCTTGTCCCATAGATGCTTCATACCAAATTTGAAAAGAATTGGGAAAACATTAATGCACCACGATGGACGACAACCAATTGCAATAGGTCACCTGAGTAAACTCAGGTGACCTAATTATGTCTGTATATGCTTCTAACCAACATTGCCTGATTGGACCAGAGATCGCCTTCAGGAATTATCAAAATATACAACAACAGGATTAATTTCCTCAAAATGGCTGCACACTCATCAAATTCTCGATGAAAAATTTCTGCTTTTCAACATATCTTGCAATGCAACAACCTAAAGTCATGTGATTTTTATTTTGATGGAATAATTTCTGTGTCTGACAACTTAAGACAAGAAGCCCATGGGCCACATCGCTCACCTGAGTCACCTTGGCCCATATCTGAAGACTTTCCATATATATTTGCATGCAAGACCTTAGTCCCTATTGTGGCCCCAACCTACCCCTGGAGGCCATGATTTTTACAAACTTGAATCTGCACTATGTCAGAAAGCTTGTCAACTTCTTTGGCCCAATGGTTCTTGAGAGGAAGATTTTTAAAGATTTTCCCTATATACTGCTATGTAAAATTTTGATCCCCTATTGTGGCCCTAACCTACCCCTGGGGGCCATGAATTGAACAAACTTGAATCTGCACTATGTCAGGAAGCTTTCATGTAAATCTCAGCTCTTCTGGCTCATTGGTTCTTGAGAAGATTTTAAAAGATTTTCCCTATATATTTCTATCTAAAACTTTGATCCCCTATTGTGGCCCCATCCTACCCCCCTGGGGCCATGATTTGCTATGTCAGGAAACTTTAATGCAAATGTCAACTCCTCTGGCCCAGTGGTTCTTAAGAAGATTTTTAAATGACCCTACCCTAATTTGCATTTTGGGATTATCTCCCCTTTGAAGGGGGCATGGCCCTTTATTTGAACAAACTTGAAAACCCTTCACCCAAGGATGCTTTTGGCCAAATTTGGTTGAAATTGACCCAGTGGTGCTGGCGAAGAAGATGAAAATGTGAAAAGTTTACAACTACGACAGACAACGGACAAAGGGGTATAGCGAACTTGGTATGCAATTTCGCCTACATAATTACCTTTTTCTTGAATATCATTTTTTACAAATATTCTGCTATACAATGTCAGTTTATACTTGTGTTAACCCAAATTACTTAATAAAGATATTGATATGTTGATAGTATCTTTATTTGATAAGCGTAAACATCACCGTGATTATATAGTAGATGTAATGTAATGGGCATAAAAATTGCAAACTGTTGCAAAAGGCCACCTTAAACCAGAAATAAAACACTGAAATTGTTTTACTTGATTATGACGGTATATAAGTCCGTTTGAGGAAATTTGGTTTAAGGTGGCCCTCTTGTTGAAAATGGATAAAATATGAAAAAATCGTTCTCAAAATTTACCTTGAGATTTAGCAGCCTGTCAAACGTTAAACCTTTAACCTCGCATGCCTGTGTGGCCTAGTGGTTTAGGTGCTTGGTAATCTTACACTTAAACCATACATTCCGAGTTCAAGTCCAATATTTTCCCAGTCTTTTTTTTTTTTTTTTGCTTTTCATTTTTGTTGGGGGGGATCGTTTTCTTGAGGTGGGTGTTTTAAATGTGATACATATATTATAACAAATACATGTATTAGTCATTTTCATCATAACTTCTAATATTTGCAAATTACGACTTAAAGAAGGGGAATTTATTCTGAGATCATTGTAGTTCCGTTTGTTTACACTAACGTGTTCCTGTGTGCACAGGATTTTCAAACCGTAATGTGGCTGACGAAAAGTTAAACAAATACTACAAGAAAAAGGACACAAATGCACAGCATGTAATAAGTAAAAATAGGCCAAGGGAGGAAAAGAACTGTTATACAGTTTGACTTCTCAAAAGAAAATATAAAAACTCATGTAGCAATTGTCATACGATATTTAGGCAAAGTTAAACACTCGAATTATCAACCAAAGGCAACTGATGACATCTATTAAAGGTGCTGCAGTCATGTCAGAACAGTGAGTTAAGTAATGCCATATGTAAAAGGGTTGTTGTGTAATATGAATGCACAGGTCTATGAAAATATTGTACTGTTCATCATTCCAAATAGGGAAATGGTTTATTAAGTAAAGAACGACTCATATAAATGTCAGTAATGCTAAACTGTGGCAGTTATTTATCTTGGTTAACGAAACATCAAAAACGTTGGCCTTATATATTTAAATATAACACGCCAGTCTATTATTGGAAACCGGTGTTTTCCATTTAGATTTCTGAGTCGGCCGTATCGTTAGCAAATGCACTATACCTCTTTTGATCAGAAAAGCTCACTTCAGCCTCTGGTTCAGGTGAGCTAAAAAGTGCTCACAAGATCAACTGGTAAATTCCGCTTTTAACTGAGTATCATTATACCGCATGATATATTATGTGACAGAATTTTTTTTTCAATTTTCAAGCCCTGAGCTAGTAATGGAATTATAGTGCATTTCAAGTTTTGGACCACTTAATATCTGATATCACCAGTCTTCACACAATGGTTGACCTCCCCTAAAAGCACTGACCTTGAACTCATAACTTTCTTGGATGTGCACACTGAGCATTTGGATGTCACCCAGGCGTGGTCTGGCCATCTCTGACAAGTGCTCTTCCTCTTGTGTTTCAGAATCTCGTCTCCCTAGTAACCAAGAATAATGGTGGCGATGAATATCACATTAAAAAACACAAATGACTGAGATTTTTTTTTTTTTTTTTTTTTTTACAAAACTTTGAAGAAAACTTAATGTTCCATAAGTGAAGACTGTATCAATTTCCTTTACCAAAAAAACCCCTCCATTTATTTTTTTAGCTATCTAATGGGTATGCAATTTATAATGGAATGAAAATAAATTGAATTTCAGTCATAAACCAGGAAATCGATATTGTCTTTGCCTTGATTATATTTGCCAGGTTTGATCACAATCCTTGTTATTTATTTGTATTTAAATTACAGTTCTATATTGAGGTTCAATAAGGAATCACACAATTGTTGCTGATGTAGGAAAATATTTTACTGGAATGCAAGGTGAAGATAACGAACAGTGATCAATCTCATAACTCCTACAAGCTGGAATCTAATACAATCATGTAACACAATAATTTGCTCTAAGAAGGTCTGTTATATTGTTATAATAAATCACTCCAGACTCTGTAAAATGTAATTCTCAACTCCAAAATCTATGGTACTTAATTAGTAAAAATAAATTCTTACACATCTTCTAGAAATTTCACTCCCTGAATTAATAATCAAGCTGGAAAAAAAACTAGTATATATTCCACTATAATTAATACTAAATACAAGCTTTAAACTGAAAATATACAAAAGGCAAAGGAATACACATCATTCTCTGTGTATAATCAAAATGTGTGTAAAAATGCAGCTCTCAATTTAAAAACAAATGAAAATACAAACGTTGTTCATTGCTACCATTATAAATTGTTATTGCAGGCATGCATTAAACAGATGGCTCCTCTGTTTGCCGTCAACTGTATATAGCCAAACACCTACTGAAACCAGAACATACTCTTCAACAGTGAATTCGTTAAAATAAATGTACATACAAACACAATACAATGTAGTACATTTAATACTTATCTCGCTCTGGTTCACCCTCACCCTCCTCACTCTCTAAAATTTAATTGGTTATTTATAGAATAAGAAAGATAGCAGTGCTTCTCTACCCTTAATAATGAGAGAGGTGCTTTGATTCATGCTAAGGATTGATTTGTTTGAAGTAGTTCTGTGGAATTCTAAAGTAAAGTATTATTGCAAAAACTGGGCTGCATTGATAAAAGCTATATGCTCAGTTATAAAGCTGTCACTGTCATAGAAGTTTTCATTAATGCATTGCTCACAACTTCTTTAAGATATCATTTTTTCTTTCCCTGTTGAAACATCCATTATCAGGCAATGAATATGAAGGTGTTCAGTATTAAAAATTATTCCTATCCCAGACTATGAAAATTGAATTCACAGAACACGAGTATCAAACAAAAAGAAATTTTATCAATCATCATGATACAATGAATGATCAATCATGACTACAAATATATCTTAAAGAGTCCCATTTTACTAAAAGAACTCAAAACTGACTCATAAAATTTGTAACACATATTATTTCAAACAATTTTTTGTAACTTCAGATGCCATTTTAATATAACTTTATAGAAGTATTAAAAACGAATAAAAGTTTAAGTTTTGGTTTTTGTTTCAAGTTCTTTCATGTAAAGAGTCTAGCAGCTTATGATTATATATAAATTTTACTGTATTCAGTCCATAGCATATATTGTATAGCAGGTTTTTTGGTGGGATTTTGGCCCATTTTGGCGATAGGTTCCAAATCGCCGAAATAATAATCCCAAATAGCTCTTCGAATATCAAAATAGAGGATTATACAATTTTCAGATCAGCAAAAATATTGATGGATTATCGTTATCTCTTCATTTGACCAAATTTTACACTCGTGAAAAATACCCACTATAAATATATGTACATATACAGTATTCAGTCATGATGCAAAATGGAATGCAAGTGCACATGAGTAAAAAATGCCATAAAACAAACATGATAGATGCATCTACAAATTCTCTTAAAATCTTTCTCCCCAAGATTCTTTAGTGGTCCAAGGCTTCCCATTAAACTGTCCAGCACTGAGGTCAGCCAGATGAAATGTATTTTGGTACATTAACAAAAAATCTATTAAGATATTTACAGACAGTAAAATCAGTTAAACAGTACTCTTCTGAGAGAACATTATGGAAGGCCTATGGACCATAATGCTCACCTGAATTACAGAAGTCTGCTACACTAATACTGGTCCAGCTACAAGCCAAACCTTCCATTGGACAACTGATTACAAAGCTCCAGTTGCTTGCATGTCATTTTGTGAAACTACAATATGCAATTTCCGAGTTGCCCAATAGTTATTTCCCTTTGATGAACTCTTACACACGGTGAGGCGCAAAATGTTTTTGTATTCACGCAGTGGGTACAAATGCTTATCTCTGCATTCCAATATTGCCTAAAGAATGATTACCAGACGACATGTAAGCACCCAAACTGCAGGGACACACAAATTCAGTAAGTTTATGAGTATTTGATAATAAAATAGTTCAAACAAAACATTAATCACCAGGGTTCAAAATCAACTTTTTCAAGCACTACTCCGTATGGACTATGTTCACTAGTCCGCAAAGCATTTCACTAGTCCGTCCAGTACATCATAAAATGATCTTCATTTTATTCAATGGTATTTAATCAAACCAAACACATCACAGTTGCAAACAATTCAATTTCTGACACCTACAGAAGAAAGAGAGACCACCATATTTTATTCCGCATTCAAGATCTTCAGAGGCATACAATATTAACCTCCAAGTTAATCCTTTTATAAATGTCCATAAGTGCGTTCGAGATCGACGTTCCTGTTGTTTTGGTGCTTAGATCTTAAGAGTCACAGGAGTTCGAAATTTTATCAATAAAGTCAAAACAATTCACTCGATTGACCAAGTCATGAGCTATAGTGTTATGAACTACTGTGTTAGAGTCGCGAATGACGAGAACATGTGCGTACAAACGTGCATGTTCTCAGACCACACCACTTGCAATTCTTGCACCTAAAACACGTTCTCGTGATGTGTACTCGGCGTTTGGAATCGGCAGGAATTTGACAATTTGGGCACGTTCGAAGAATGGCAGTCTCGGACGCACTCCATGTGTTTGGAAGATCAGGCTGTCATAGTCATGCAAACACTTGACCATGCAGGTAATCAACCATAAGTTCAAACATCTAAGAGACTCAGACAAATCTTGCTAAAAATCTTTACCAATCAAGATTGATTTCCGGATTTTCACTAGTCCGTATGGACTAGTGCTATAGAGAGTTCACTAGTCCGACACGTTTTTTACTATAGTCTCGGACTTACGGACATGAGTTAATTTCAAACCCTGATCACTATACCTTTCTTTGTTAAAAGTATCACTCTTGTAGAAGATCAAGGAAATAAATAATTTCATATTTAATTTAATGGCCTAATTCAAACAAAATATTCTTGATATGTTCAGTTTAATGTATACCAATGGCTGATATATATAAACAAAATTTACGCTTTCATAACTTTTATCCTTATTTACATGGCCATTCTATACTGTATGTATACATTTTGTACCCACCAAAGCGTTCAATAGAATACTGAACGTACCTCCATCACAAAAGAGCTGACATCTTGGAATTTGTGAATTATTTATAGTCCTAGGACAGATTCTGACAGCTTCATCCCGCAGAATCTCTACTCACTCTGACCCTCAGACAATCTACATGTATAGATGTTTAATCAAAGCTTTATCCTTGCATGCAGGTCTTGTAAAAGGACCCAGTCCCAAATGAAATGGACTGTTTTTTCCCAAATTCTGATTGAAAATTTCCCAAAATATCAGCTCACACGCATAGTAAATATGGTATCTTCATGTGATGTTACATAAAATCTGCAACATCTTGGGAAAGAGTTGTCTAATACAGTGTATAAAGTTTGCTTATCTATACAAAATATAAACACTTACTGACATACGTCAAGCCCCCCATTTTATTTACAGAATACCGTTAACTTTTATTTATATCCAGCATCAAAATTGGAGCATGTGTACCAAGTTAATCAAGATGTAATAAATGATTGCATTTTGTCTTTCTACCTACAATGCATTATTTTTTTGTCTTAGCAATTTCCCCAAAATAGCAGTTTTTCGATGTAAAATTCCCAACTGAAACGGTACCAGACCCTGTACCAAAAAGGGTCCATTAAGTCCTGGTTTAAGTACTATTAAAAGTATACTATACGTGGACCTATTTTGGCAAATCTAAAATTCAACACTATCACAGATTATGTAGTATTTTCTGTGTATGATAATGGATAAAATAAAGATTTTCTTATTTTACTCATGCAGCAACAGTCAAAGGTGCTTAGATTTGAAGCTGGTGCCTTAGCTCTTATGGCCCAGTGAACAGGATGGCATGGTTTCAACAAATCTGAATCCTCAGTACATGAATATGTTACACATTATTTAAGTACACAAGGTGTTGAGGAGAGTTTAACATTTTTTCTGACGTACTTCTATGCACAATCTTTGACCTTCTAGAGAGGCTAAGTGCTGGTCCCAGAGGTCATTGTTTGAACAAAATTGATTCCAGGACCCCGGGTCACAATAGGGATTCAAGTTGAATATTAGTTTGACAAATTGTAGCCTTGTAGTTCTTAAGAAGAAAGATTACTTATAAAAGTTTAAAGTACATTCTATGTAGTCTCTCTCTCTCTCTCTCTCTCTCTCTCTCTCTCTCTCTCTCTCTCTCTCTCTCTCTCTCTCTCTCTCTCTATATATATATATATATAGGTTCATGACTAAAATGAGAATATAGTATTTAATTTGCAAGATTTTTCCAATATACATGCATAGAATATATATAGAATTTAAACCTCATTAAACTCCGGATATAAATGTTTATATAATCGAATTTACCCAAACTACATCAGGCTGCTTCCTCATTTACAGACAATCTGTAATACTTGTGCTTCATTAAGATGAATATGTCTATGTAAATTAATCTCGTGGCCCTGACCTGACAGGGATCATGTTTTGACCTAGTAAATTGAATCTCATTATATGAGCCTACTTGCATATTAATCTGATCAAATTGCAGACATGAGCTGTTGAGAAGAAAATTTCTGGATACTTTCCCTATAGTTTCTATATGTACATCACTGATGCCCTGTCTTGTTCCTGATGAATGCATCTAGCAAAATCTGGTTAGAATTATACAAGCAGTTCTTGAGGAGTCAAAAATGTCTTAAACACAAAGACAAATTGCAGACAAATTTAAATTACAAAAGCTCACTTGAGTATCAAGGAGGAATAACACACCAGAGAAATCTAATATGGATGGAAAGTGAAGGATATGTACTTGGGCTATAACGGATATACCTGAAATAACCAAAAGCCTCGGGTCATGTTGTCAGTGTTCGGGTCATGTTGTCAGTGTTCGGGTCATGTTGTCAGTGTTCGGGTCATGTTGTCAGTGTTCGGGTCATGTTGTCAGTGTTCGAGTTAGGTTTGGTTCCATTTTGCTGGAATTCGGTTCAGTTTTTATGTTAGAATCATTATTAGAAATCCGTTTAAACAACATGGCATCAAAATCTAAAGTGTGGATGCATTTTGATTTATTGTTAAATGATTGGCATCATGATAACAGCTATGTAAGATCTATCAAACTTGCCACAGTATCAGCTTCAACAATGACAAAGCATTTATATCGAAAGCATGGAAAGGAAACAAGTACCATGTATGTGAATTTAAGTCTGAACTGAGTCCAAGTTGGCGAGTAATTATTGTAATTAAATACAAATAAAGTTTTTTAGTTTTAACTTGTATATCAAAATTTTAAAACAGCAAGTATATAGTCCCAAACTGAAATACCCAAACCCAAATTAAAGAATTATGAACCAACCCGACTCAAAATTTTTTGGAACATAGCCAAAATGTACAATAATATAATTTTGAAAAGGAAAAATTTCAAATTTACCCTATTTAGTTAAAAAATGCAGTTTTAGTAGAAAGTAATTGGGAAAAAAATTAAAACCCATACTAGACTCAAATGCAAGAAGTCGACACAATTGTCCACAAAGCTACCCAGCTAGGTGATTAGATTTAAAAGAAATATTGCTGATATTTATATTTTCATTCAAGTTTCAAAAAGAAGTAAGCCATTAGTATGATGTATTATTCTTCCTTCAGCTAACAAGCTAATATAAACATTTTACATATGTATGACAAATAATGAACAAATCTGGATCAGAAACAAGAGGCCCACAGACCTTATCGGTCACCTGAATACTAGTGAAAAAGTATCACTACTTCTATGGGCTATGAAATCTAGAAAAAAATTCCTGTTCTGAATATCTAAGCTAAATTCTAATGTTCAGCAACAGTATAAAACAAGATGTGTTCTTAAAACTTCACTGCCCTCAAAAGTGCATACACTGATGAAAGGCTTTAAATAATAGGTGTATTAACATTAAAACATCAAAATATACGACTAATTTGGACTCATCCTACAGTCATACCCTGGGTTATGAAATTCACCAATTTTTGTACATCCTTTTCTGCTATTTCTAAGTATGCACTTAGATTTTATACAGTATCAGCAAACTTACACATAAATACTATATATAATACTAAGTTTGGCCCCACCCTGGGGTCAAAACCCTTACTCTGGGGAAAATCAAATTTACAATTTTGGTAAAAGACTACCTGCTTTATCCATTTAGTTTCAATTTAGTATCAAAAGCACTAAAGAAAATGTTATTTAAGTGTTTTACACATAAACACTATATAACAAGTTTGGCCCCGCCTTGGGGTCAGAACCCCTACCCTGGGGATCATGAAATTTTGGAACAGGCTTTCCTGCTCTACATCACTATGCATTTAGTTTTTCTTACGTGTAAGGTCATTGAGAAGAAGATTTTTGAAAATTTGCAGTTTTTGCCCTGCCCCATAGACCCCAGGGGTGCAGGAATCCTGAAATTTACAATTTATGTTCCCTTTCTTCCAAATATGTTTCATACCAAATTTGAAAAGAATTGGAAAGATAGTTATCAAGAAGTTAAAAATGTTTATTGTTCACACATTTCATAACTACCATTTGGCCCCACCCTGATACCAAAACCCCTACCCCTGGGATCATCAAATTTACAATTTTGGTAAAAGACTACCTATTCTTTCTAAATATCTATTTATTTTCAATTTAGCGTCAATAGCACTAAAGAAGATGTTATTTAAGTACGTGTTTTACACATAAACACTATATAACAAGTTTGGCCCTGCCCTGGAGTCAGAACCCCTACCCCGGGGATTATGAAATTTCCAATTTTGGTAGAGGCCTTCCTGTTCTACATCACTATGCATTTAGTTTTTCTTATATGTGTGGTTCTTGAGAAAAAGATTTTTGAAAATTTGTCATTTTTGCGCAGTTTTTGCCCCGCCCCTAAGGCCCCAGGGGTACAGGAATCCTGAAATTTACAATTTATGTCCCTCTTGTCCCAAAGATGCTTCATACCAAATTTGAAAAGAATTGGAATGATAGTTATCAAGAAGTTAAAAATGTGTATTGTTCACACATTTAATAACTGACCATTTTGGCCCCACCCTGATACCAAAACCCCTATCCCTGGGGTCATCAAATTTACAATTTTGGTAAAGGACTACCTGTTCTTCCTAAATATCTATTTACTCTCAATTTAGCATCAATAGTATTAAAGAAGATGTAATTTAAGTGTTTTCCACATAAACACTATATAACAAGTTTGGCCCCATCCTGGGGTCAGAACCCCTACCCCGGGGATCATGAAATTTCCAATTTTGGTAGAGGCCTTCCTGCTCTACATCACTATGCATTTAGTTTTTCTTACATGTGTGTGGTTCTTGAGAAGAAGATTTTTGAAAATTTGTCAATTTTGGGCAGTTTTTGTCCCGCCCCTAGGGCCCCGGGGGTGCTGGAGTCCTGAAATTTACAATTTATGTTCCCCTTGTCATAATGATGCTTCATACCAAATTTGAAAAGAATTGGACTAGTAGTTATTAAGAAGAAGTTAAAAATGTTCAATTGTTAATGCACAACGCACGACGACGGACGAAAACCAATTGCAATAGGTAACCTGAGTTTACTCAGGTGACCTAAAAATGTATAGGACTGCACAAAAATAAAATTCATTTCCTTCCTTTAAAATTTTACTGGATACAAATGTCTGATGCCCTGCAATAACTTGCTTCACTCCGTGCTATCCCACACAGTCTGAATAATTCCTAACTTTCCATATTTTTATTGTCTTGAAATTTTTGGAAGTAATCCCCACACAGTGAGTGTTATTAATGGTTTGTCTTTCAAATATTGAGGAAGTGACACTTCAGTTACAATTTTACCGATATTGGGCAGCCCCATTGGGACAAATTCACCAGAGATTTATGCAAATTTGGATAATTTCCTTGGCAACAATTCCAATAAAGCAAGTATTTGTGTTAACAACCTCATTGCATCAACACACTGGGATAATATAAAGTGTCCACATTAATTCACTGCTTACAACTAAAGTCCAGCATTGATCTTTCAATGGGTATCTCTTGTAATTCAAAACATTCTATGAACAAGTTGATGAAATTCTGAAAATCATGATTTTAACAACTACCTCTTGGGCCTTACTGGTCAACTGAGTATCACACAACAAAAAACTTATACACAGTCAAGTCTCGTTATCTCGAACTCGATGGAACCATGAAAAACTTCCCGAGATATCCAAAGATTCGAGATATCAAGGATAAAATACTTTAAGAATAAGTGGTTGTGACTTCCGAATCACTTCAATATATCCATGGTTCAAGATATTGGTGTTTCAGATATCTAACTTCAACTGTGTATTAAAATGTTCCCTGCATCTGTTCTACCTCTGAAAACTAGATGTACTAATTTTTTGCATAGCACATACAAATAATCATCTTTGCATTGATCTTGCCATATGACCTTGGTTTGAGTCACGACTCAATGTAAGGTCATACGCAACCTTCATGTCAAGCATGAGTTTACAACACCTTTCTAAAATATATCAGCCAAAAGAAATGTTTATTAACCAGAAACCTTGACCTTGGTTCATGGCTCCATTACAATGTCACGACTGATACAAAAATACTTTTAAGTGACCTTGACAATGGTCAAATGCAATCTTTTTCTCAAGTTTACAGCAGACATTAATGACAGACAGGAAAGGCCTAGGTGACCTACAAATGCAATACAGCTTGTCAGAGCTGAGTTACCTCCCCACACCCTATACAAAATTCTCTAATGCTGCATGAAGAAAATGTTTCAATGTTCTGCTTCTGAACAAAAGAAATCAACAACACCAACCAATATGGGTATCTGTCCTTAACGTACATATTATAGCATATGTATGATATCATTCAGGCAAATTTTCCTAATATATTTCACTTAAAATGCAAGTAGTGCCAAAATTACATGAAGCATCAATTTCAACACCTCCATTCTTTATACGATGATACAAGTCAAATATAAATATACGTTTATGTTATAATGAGATTTATGGAATGTGTTCCATTTTATGTGTACATCCTTTGAAATTCAAAATGCATTTCGTAATGGGAAAGTAATCCTTGTAATGAAATGAAAATAAATATTCATGATATAAAATGAATATTCATAATGAAATAAAAATGAATATTCATGATGAAATAAAAATGAATATTCATTGCATCAAACTGTACAGTGGATATATGATGCTATTAAACAGGGAGGTAAAGTGATGGGGAGTAGTGGGAGAAATAAGAAAAAATTCAATAAATACAAAATGTACATGAATTTGAATTCTCATCCAAACAAAGAACGGGTAGAAATTTCCGCTCAATCTTTATTTTGTACCCAGTAACCCTACGTGCAAAAAAAGAGCAGAAATTAATGATAACATGAACATTAACCATTTTATGTTTTAGTGTAAAAGTTTATGAACTGATTGCCAGAAAGAAAAAAAACTGGTTACCTGACCCTCTCCGGACAATAGAGGGTTCTTCCAGGTGAATCTGGAAAGTCTCGTTCTTCTCATATTCTTCGTCATCATAAATTTTCAGCAGTATGGTCTTTCTGGAATAATGAATAAAAACTTTTGTAGGAGATAGTTTTGTTTGACAATTGATCTCAACCTATAAATGCCTTGGGTACATTGAAAATATGTTAAATGAGACACACAAGTACGAAACACACTGCGGAACAAATAACCTTTACACTTCTGGTTTTTTCTCTGTTTTGTGAAAAAAATACAGTTAAACTTCATTATCTCAATCTCGATGGGACCAAGAATTTTGTTCGAGATATCCGAGGATTCGAGATATCAAGGGTAAAGTTCTTAAAGAATAAGTGGTTTGGACTTACAATTCACTTCCACATATCCACGGCATTTGAGATATCCGTGTTCCAGATACTGAAGTTCAACTGCAATTTCTTTTCATAGTTCACACTGATCTAGTATACTTTTCATAGTTCACACTGATCTAGTATACTTTTCATAGTTCACACTGATCTAGTATACTTTTCATAGTTCACACTGATCTAGTATACTTTTCATAGTTCACACTGATCTAGTATACTTTTCATAGTTCACACTGATCTAGTATACTTTTCATAGTTCACACTGATCTAGTATACTTTTCATAGTTCACACTGATCTAGTATACTTTTCATAGTTCACACTGATCTAGTATACTTTTCATAGTTCACACTGATCTAGTATACTTTTCATAGTTGACACTGATCTAGTATACTTTTCATAGTTGACACTGATCTAGTATACTTCTCATAGTTCACACTGATCTAGTATACTTTTCATAGTTCACACTGATCTAGTATACTTCTCATAGTTCACACTGATCTAGTATACTTCTCATAGTTCACACTGATCTAGTATACTTTTCATAGTTCACACTGATCTAGTATACTTTTCATAGTTCACACTGATCTAGTATACTTCTCATAGTTCACACTGATCTAGTATACTTCTCTTACATCATGTCTGAATCTTATTACTTTAAAACCTGAGCAAGAGGTCCATGGGCCACATTGCTTACCTAGCCATTGTATTTTCTATGTTAATCTTTAAAACCCTATTGTGGTGCCACCCCGATTCCCAAGGTTAGGTGTGAATAAAATCAATCTAAGAGCTCAGTATGTGATGAATTGGGGATATTTGCATATTAATATGAAAATTATTGAGAAAAGGATTTTTCTCCAATTTAAAAATTCTAACCTAATTACTTTAGCCCCAATTGTGGTATGAACTTGTATCTGAATCTACACACTTGAACATCAAATACAACCTTTGTGTCCAATGTTATCGTCTAAATCTTTTCTGTTCCTAAAATATATTTCTACCTTGACCTTGTCAGAATTACCTTGGGTTACAATCACCAGGATATACCCTAATGTCATATGTCTCACGTATGTCAGAGAACTATTTCTTTGTGTTGAAAGAATCAGCATGCAGAGAAATATTTTTAAAAACCTTTTAATAGCCATATCTTTTTCATTTAAAACATCAAGTAATCAATCTGAAAATAACACATGCATAGGTTCACATGATAATTCCACTTAGTTTGGGAGAAATTCATTTCATGGACAAAAAAAAGTCAATATAGACATGGATGGCAGTTCAAGTACACCCTCTCCCAAAATTTGCAGCAATGTAAAAACTTGACATGTATATATACGTATTATTCAATAAAGTTTATCCGCTCCACCCTTTCAAATCAAATTCAACTAAAATATACAAAAATATAGCTTTTTAAGTGCAATGGATCTGTGCTTCAAAATAAAAAGGGTGTTTACTTTTTATATCAATAATATGTGAACTATTACGGAGTACCTTTTCAAAAGAACATCATTGACATTTATATCTATTAATCTTCTGCTTTCCAATAAATTTTAGTTTATGGCAGTTTATAACATTGGTACACTAAATACACATTGATAATTATGCAGCTAGTCTTTATATTGAAGTCCCCATTATCACCAAAGGATGCATTAATTCATTGCCATAAAAAGATACAATCTACTCCTATACTGGCTTTAATATCAGCAAAAGTGAATAGCAGGTTCATTTCTGTACATGCAGGTATTGTGTTTCAGCTAGACTGCCAAGCTATTATTTTCCTGTAGGTGTCATAAACTGGAGCCCCTGACGATATCCTCCTGACTGTCCTCAGTACTAGATGATAACTCATCTGGTTTTCATCCTACACTGAGCATCAGCTACTCAATGGGATGCAGATGTCTGGAACTAACTTGGTACATACCTCTAACTGCAGTTATCAGGAAAACAGAGGGTTTTTTCTTTGTCTACTGCTTATGAAGAATGCTATGATCAATAAATGTGAATTTTGTCCTAGCAGAAAGAGGAAAACTAGATTCTCACATCACAATTCTTACGTCAGAAGGGGAAAACACAAGCAATTCCCAGTCTTGGCAAGTTAAGTTACAGTGCCAATTGTCATTTGATACTTTACTTATGTGGGCATGATTAAGCACAATAGGTGTGTTCAAAATGTCACACAACACTTTTCCTTACAAAACCTATCTCCACAAGGTGTTGCAGGCTCAAGTTTAAAAAAAAATCTATATTCATCCTATATTTCTTTCCCCTAATGGTAGCTTGGAAATGTTTTTTTTTTAGGATCAATTAATGCTTTCCATTTCAACATCAGTCAATTTTGCCAATTATCTTTGAATTCCTTATTCTGTCTTTTACATACATTAATGATCTGAATTCTTTTTTATATTATCTAATTGTTTGTTTAATATAACAACTTCGTATTGTCAATAACTCATGTCTCAATTTTCTTCATGAATTTTTTAACATACTATCTCAAATCATATCAACATATTTAGTTATTAATACTCAACTCTAATGTGACTGTATATAAAACCTAACAGAAAATCTCAATAATATAATTTCTGTGTGGGAGTAGGATTTGAAAGTAGGATTTGAAAGCAAAGATTAAAGATATGTCTAAATGTGTATTACTGGGGAAAGAAATGTGCTCACATACAGCAAAAGCTACTCCTCTTGGTTGCACTGTGGTAGCATGTAATTGGGTAAACACCACTCATATCACAAACCAATAGCCACTAGCCATGAGGTCTAATTAACGAGACCATAGTGGGACAGAAACTAGAGGCTAATAAAAAGCTATAGCCAGCAGTCAGAATCAGGATCATCCAGTGGCTGATACTTCACAGCTCTCCCGCGGGAAACCATCAGAATGGGTAATGCACTATTCAGATGATGTAACTAAGTCCCAAATACAGACAAGCCATGTCTTCTTCTGCTCTACTATAGGGAATGTATCGTGTGCCATTTTGCATGTTTAATGGCCTTCTAGTTTGGTAAATCCCCATTTTGAAATAATATTGGGGTTGGTATTTTATTTTCATTGCAAATACAGGGAGCATTAACTTGCATTATAAAAGGTTAAATGTCTTATCCTTATTTTTGAGAGATGTATTACTCCTCTGGGAAGAGGGTCTTCTGCACCAGCAAACTATTGCAGTCCCAAAGTCAATCAAGTCAATAAGTCTTCTAAACCTACAGTCATATACATGCACAAAACAATTTCCACCTTGGAAACCAACAATGCATGTTTATGAAGCTATTTAAATCAGGACTAAGAAACAACTTAAGATGTTCTTCAGATTCATTTCAGTTCTAAATGCATTTTTTTTCAAATTCCTAAGAATTATCTTAAAGGATTAATTATAGCTACTTAGGTATCCCAAGGTGGAAAAAAAAAATGGCTGTGCAGTTCAATGACACCACCATATTAGATGTGATAGTGTTTTTAAGGGATAATGATATTAAACCCTCTTGATTATTTTGATGCCAATACTACACAATTTTGGTATCTATACTACATCAAGGCCACTCATCCATGACTTATGTGAACAGTTTCAAAATAAACTCTAATGCCAAACTATCAGGTCTCATGCATTCCCGTGTCATTTCATCTTAGTGTTTGCAAAATAATCATTTTTAAAACACAAATCGTGTCTTTTCAATGTAGCCGATACTACATATCATTATGCCTGTTGAGTCAAGTGACTTGGCCCCAAAAAATGAATGAATTTTAATAGCTCAATTACAAATATACCCAATACTATTGGATGTATCGATGGGACACACATTAGGTTAAAGTCCCAAAATGTTGAGTATGTATAGCCAAATTCTAGAAGGAGGCCACTGTGAGTGGTACGTTTGTGACAACTCCCCCTCCCTAAGATGCATCCCTGGGTGTTCAATGTTTTCACTTCACAGTCACTTAAGACATCCTGGTTAGCACTGCATGCAAATGCAATTTAAGTCAGCTTTGATTTACATCCCTAAGTTTGTCTTAGATTCATCCTTTTAAACAATAAAATGCTTTCATCGGGTAAGCGGGTTATGTAAATATTTTCTGCAATGATTGCTACCTTCATCACCATGGTGACAATTTTAAGTAAACTTTCTGCAACTGCTGAATTTACTTTTTATTTCAAAAACATTTGAAAATTATATTTTTTTCTTGAAAACTACTTTGTCTGTGTGCACATTGCCCGTATATAGAATAACTACCTCAGTCATATTGTCAACATGCATCCAGGAGTTATGCAGTCAATATAAATGTCCTTTAAACATTTTTATTGTGTTAAACTTCAAAAGCAAAGTAAACAGAGAATTAGCTGATGTTTGTATATATTTATCATACAAACAGTTATAAAATCAATTACTCATTTGACAATAACAATTAAGAGCACATCTGGAATGCGACCAAAAAGGGTTTTGCTATTTATGCATCATATTACAAAACATCCCTTCCCAAGTTGGAAAGATGTAGGAGAAGCAAACATTAACATTGTTTCTTGTTGTTTTTTAAGTTGATAGAGACTGTGATGTGCTGAGGTTCCCCATTATGAGATTCAGATGCTGATTAATGACTCAAACTGTCAATTTATTCATGACAGAGTACATGAATGTCTTTCATGATTAAAAACAAAGAATGGAAAACACATGTCCATGTTCAGTCTTTATTTGAGTAAAATATGAAAATATTATGGGACGAGTAAACAAGAGGCCCACAGGCCTTATCGGTCATCTGAGTACTAGTGAACAAGAGCAACGCCAACGTGGCATAATACGCCCGTAGATTTTGTTCAAGGAAAACATATTTTAGTGGGATTCATATTTTAGTGAAGTTAGCACTGTCCTCTGTGAGCTAATTCATTATCATGGGGATCAAAATATACCAAGTTATAATATCCTGGAGATTACGGTTCAGTTTGTATCCTGCCCACAAGGTTTTCCTTATAAGTGATACTACGACCTTGACCTTTGACCTTGAAAAACAATAGGCATCTTCCTCTCATCATGGTGATCAAATATACCAAGTTATAATATCCTGGAGCTTATGGTTCGGTTTGTATCCTGCCCACAAGGTTTTCCTAAAAAGTGATACTACGACCTTGACCTTTGACCTTGAAAAACAATAGGCATCTTCCTCTCATCATGGTGATCAAATATACCAAGTTATAATATCCTGGAGCTTATGGTTCGGTTTGTATCCTGCCCACAAGGTTTTCCTAAAAAGTGATACTACGACCTTGACCTTTGACCTTGAAAAACAATAGGCATCTTCCTCTCATCATGGTGATCAAATGTACCAAGTTGTAAAGTCCTAGGCTTATGGTTCAGTCTGTATCCTGCCCACAAGGTCCGGACAGACAGACGGACAGAGCCATACCATAATACGTCCTGTCTTCAACGGGCGTATAAAAATGTATGGTTATATATTAGAGATTCTGAAGAAGATTTTTGAAAATTGGTCAATTTTGGGCAGTTTTTGCCCTGCCCCCAAGGCCCCAGGGGTTCAGAAATCCTGAAATTTACAATTTATGTCCCTCTTGTCCCAAAGATGCTTCATACCAAATTTGAAAAGAATTGGAATGATAGTTATCAAGAAGAAGTACAAAATGTCTATTGTTCACACATTTAATAACTGACCATTTTGGCCCCACTCTGATACCAAAACCCCTACCCCTGGGATCTATCATCAAATTTACAATTATGTTAAAGGACTACCTGTTCTTTCTAAATATCCATTTAGTTTCAATAGCACTAAAGAAGATGTTATTTATATGTTTTACACATAAACACTATATAACAAGTTTGGCCCCACCCTGGGGTCAAAACCCCTACCCCTGGAATCATGAAATTTCCAATTTTGGTAGAAGCCTTCCTGCTCTCCATCACCATGCATTTAGTCTTTCTTCCACATTAGCGGTTCTTGAGAAAAAGATTTTTGAAAATTGGTCAATTTTGGGCAGTTTTTACCTGAGCCCCTAAGGCCATAGGGGTGCAGGAATCCTGAAATTTACAATTTAAGTCTCCCTTCTTCCAAAAATGCTTCATAGCAAATATGAAAAGAATTGGAATGATAGTTATCAAGAAGAAGTTAAAAATGTCCATTGCTCACACATTTAATAACTGACCATTTTGGCCCCACCCTGTTACCAAAATCCCTACCCCTGGGGTCATCAAATTTACAATTTTGGTAAAGGACTACCTGTTCTTTCTAATTATCTATGTAGCTTCAATTTAGTATCAATAGCACTAAAAAAGATGTTATTGAAGTGTTTTATATATAAGCACTATATAACAAGTTTGGCCCGCAGCCCTGGGGTAACTCCAACCCCTACTCTGGGGATCATGAAATTTACAATTTTGGTAAAGGCCTTCCTGCCCTACATCAACATGCTTTTAGTTTTTCTTACACATGTGCGATTCTTGAGAAGAAGATTTTTGAAAATTGGTCAATTTTGGGTAGTTTTTACCCCACTCCTAAGACCCCAGGGGTGCTAGAGTCCTGAAATTTACAATTTATGTCCCCTTGTCCTAAAGATGCTTCACATCAGATTTGTAAAGAATTGGACAGGTAGTTATGAAGAGGAAATTAAAACTGTTCAATTGTTAACGCAGGACGGACGATGAAGGACGACAATTGCAGTAGGTCACCTGAGTTTACTCAGGTGACCTAAAAATATTTTACTTGCCCCAATGAGACAAGTGATTGTGAAAATGTTTTCTTAACCTGCAAATAGATGGAAAGATAATTTCATTATATCCCTCCTAAACTTATGTAGTAGTCACTGTGACGTAACATGTTACAAAATCTAAAACAGTCACCATGTCCATAAAAACACCTATAGAATGAAGAAAAATTGTCCAGTCATGATGAAAATATCCCGCGCACATCTTTATATAGTGAATAAAGAGTGCACAAACTTTCAGAACATGTCTAGACAAACTCATGTCTACAGACAGATGGACAGACAGTAGGATGAAAATTTATCTACTGAAAAAACCAAATGTAACATCAGAGAAGCAAAGAGAAAATGGCTTACGTATTAACTAAAGTAAATTGAAAATGACTTTTCATGTTTATAACTAATAACAAAAGGTTATCTTGATGTTTACATAGGATGTTGGTATTCTGCAAAACCAGATTCTCTGTGTATCACTTTATCACTCCTTTCATATACAAGATCAAAGTTTTCCTTAGTAATATCAGTTCCTCTGCATCCAATTCAATTTATCAACCAATTCCATACAATCACCTGTTCTGCTTGTTTCTACTGAAAATATGTACACTGTGCACACAGGTTTGAAGAGGAAATTAATCCAGCCAGCAAATAGACCTGATATATGATGCAGTGCTTCTGCATCTCAAATATCTGTAAAATTACACCCCCCCCCCCCCCCCCCCCCCCCCAATATTAAACGGACCTACCAATGTCGTCCCCATCTACCGGTAAATACCACTTTGTCTGGTAAATCACAGACCACATTCTCACTGACAAAAACACTCACGATTTAATTACTATCCCACCAAAACAGAATACATTCATCATCTCCATCCAATTTCAACAAATCATTAATACAAGCAAACCACAGATAAAACCAGAGGAGAGTGGTTGGATGCCAAATGAATTGTCCTTAAGGTTTTTTTTTTATACTATAGTTTGAATTATGGTCATAAAGATTGACATCTACATTTTGAGAACTTAATACCTTGAAGGATGGGAAAGCCTGTCATGTTCTGGGATGTAAATCTAATAATATACAATTATGTTGATGGTATTAATAACCTAGAGTTGCCAGGTCAAGTTAGAAGAGTTAATTAATTTCCAATATTTTCCCCTTTGCAAATTTTTTGTACGGTGTGAGTTTTCCTGGAGATCAATAATCCCACTATTGACTCCAGTGAACAGGATTTCATACAAATTAAGTTCGAGTTAGAATGTAATTTAGCTCCAATCAACCATGTTCTGATATGACCAACTGCAAATCCATAATGCACTCTGCCAGAAGACAGGCACACAACACAAGAGTTCTTTCTTTATTGTCAAAGGGAAATCACTGAGCAAATAAACGATATTGAGCTTCTTAGCCTTACAATCCTGCAAAATCAATTTGTAATACTCCAAATAATAGAAAATATCTTCGATTATGGAACAGTGTCAAGCACGATCTACATTTTATTATGTAAAGCAACTTGCAATACTGTCAATGTCATTTGCTGTTCTGCAAAGAAATGTACATTTATTATTAAGCAATAAGTGGTTTTCTTCTTTTATTGATCTAGTCAAATACTACTTTGTCATGTTATCCTATAAGCAGATTCGTGTTATAACAATATGATCGATTCCTATGTTTCAAGATTGTTGGGAGAGCAGGAAAAGAACATTAAAGAACATCATTCATCTCTCTCTCTCTCTCTCTCTATCTCTCTCTCTGCATGGTGGACAGTTGTTTCCAGAAATTGAGTGATATTATGGCATTTATCAAGATGAAGTGTAAATAATAGCAGTAAAAGGAAATTGAAAGATGCATTATCTTGGCAAACAAGGAAGAGATATCAAGCAAAAATCGGATCCAGTTTCTTCATCTCTGTGTGGCATACTAATCACCATTCCAGAATTCTGTATCACTAGCCACAAAATTTGTCATGTCACATGCTGTTTAAGCTAACTTCTTTTGCAATCTATTGTTTTACTGAACGAAAATTTGATATTACAGAGCGGAACCTGAGAAATGCTACAGATATCATTTTTCTGCCAAATATACATCAACAGCAAATCTGACAATAAAAGGAAATGTGATTTTTCTTCATAAGAAAACAATTAAATTGACACTAGATATGCCAAATATTGCAAAGAGTTTTAAAATGATTTTCAAAAAAATATAAATATTTAGTCATTCATAATATTCTTTTGTTGAGTATCTCAGATATATAGCTCGATCAGATCTTTAGGTTATGAGGTTGAGTCCTTAAGGGATTTTAGTTTTTAGTTTATTACGTAACTTTCAATTTCTAAAATTGCAATTTATCACTAAAGGAATAAATTTCCTTTTATGAAAATAGCGCTAACACCCATCATGTAGTATTATAGCATATAGTGTTCCAGTTCATACCCTCATGTATTTTTCGAAAATGAATTTTTTTTTTACATTTACAATACAATTTTATTTGTCAGAATTACCAGCTTCTAAAATAGTACAATAATCGAAATTCATACGCACATTATTCACATCTGTAGGCCTATCACATTCATGAAGAAATGGCTATCATTAACAATTCAATGGTAAAGATATTGAATGCAAAAATATTGAAAATGTAATGAATAAAGCTTTCTTTTGTTTTTCATACAAACAGGAGTTACGATACCTCTTTATCTTTAATTAACATGTTTTAAAGTGAGGTTTTTCTAACAAATTATCATGGTTTACGTTAGGCTGGGACAAAAATACTAAACTAGTAAAAACACATTGAAGAAAAAACTTTGGTGTAAAATTTAACATTCAAAGTACATGTGTACTGAATTCACAATAATTTGTAATAATCTGCATGCGATCATTTTCAAAAGAAGAGAGGCCTATCTTTGTCACCAGCATTCCTAGGTACCATTACACTTTTAAAAGATGGAAGCATTGATAAATGGGTCTTGTCGAATTCACTTGATCTAAATCGGGGTTTACATAGTTTCTGTAATCTTAATTAACAATACTTGAGGCCTTCTGTTTCATGGCCAGTTCAAGCTAAAATCTACATATCTTGTTTTTCGTAAACAGTCACCAACTCTCACTGTATCTTCAATATTAGCCTGCAAGGGTCTTTGAAGATTCATCTGTTCAACCTAATACCTAATCCATCTTCTTTAAAATAATACTAAGCTAATGTGGGAAAGAGATTTGTTTTTTGAAAATAAAAACACATCGATGATTATACAGATTTTCTAGTCAGTCTCTTTTTCAAGAATATCAATGGCATTTTTTAGGAATGTTCACGATGGCTGTAATTATACCCTGTTTATTTTGTAATCACTAAATTATTTGAACACACTGGATCCTGATCATGATGATCCATCAGGACAACAAAACATCTAATATATCCAAGCAAATGATATGCAAAAAGATGCACGCTTAATTTTTTTTTAAAACTGTACGCGTATCACAAACAAAAAAATGCTTTCAATTACGTTTCTCATTTTGTTACAATAAAATAACATAATACCCGAGTCAATGCAACAAAAGTTGCCAGTCAAACCCAATAATCAACATCATTTAGAAATTGCACATTCTCCATAGCATGGTAATAATTAGAAGAGTGAGTATTTCTTTTTTTCTGTCTACTCAGCACACTTATATTCACAGCTTATCTTAAATGTCCACATTTCTTCCGGATCCATGGCCATGTGCAGGGTGTATATTTTTAAATAAGCTTGGCTTATATAGATCTAGCTGCATCTTGCATCTGCATGCTTCCTTATATATGCAAATTTCCCACAAGTATTAATTTGTATAAAAAATTGTACATAAATTTTTTTTTTTAAATTTTTAAATTGTTTTTATTGACAACTCTATAAAGTCTTTATTTAGCACGGTCTTTATTTTTAAAATAACATTATTTAATCAAAATGCAATCATCGCCGTTTGTTTCTGGTGTCACGAAGAGTTTTATCCAGGATAAGACAATTGTGACTTAAATATTGTCAAAATTATGTTTGATATTCAAGCTGTCCATTGAGAAGCATTATACAGAGATTAATCCAGTACAATCTACACATAAACACTACCTAATTGTTTATCAATGCCTTTGAAATAGGTATCCACCTGTATTGACTCTGTTAGATCTGTCACACATCACTAATCCCCTAACAGACCAGGAAAAACTGACTGACAGCCTGGGGGGTGGGGATGGGGTGGGGGTGGGGCCCCAGCAGGTGTCAACTACTGATTATAGGGTGATTGTCATATTAATTGTCATGGAATAAGCTGCACTGGTCCAGGTTTATAACATTTAGGCCAGAATATTTACATCTGTTTATGCCAGAACTTTTACTATCTGTTTATGCCAGAATTTTTACAATCGCAGCATCTTGGGACAATGTAAAAACCATGTATATTTTATATATAGTTTCATCAATTATAAAATTCCAATGTAACAAACAGTCCAACTTCATGAACAGGGTTCCACTGTATTTTCATCAATTTCCAAAAATGTATTGAAGCAGCAGTCCGAGCTAGTCAGAAATCAACAGTCCGAGCTAGTCAGAAATCAACAGTCCGAGCTAGTCAGAAATAAATGTATTGAAGCAGCAGTCCGAGCTAGTCAGAAATCAACAATCCGAGCTAGTCAGAAATAAATGTATTGAAGCAGCAGTCCGAGCTAGTCAGAAATCAACAATCCGAGCTAGTCAGAAATAAATGTATTGAAGCAGCAGTCCGAGCTAGTCAGAAATAATTGTATTGAAGCAGCATGCAGTCCAAGCTAGTCAGAAATAAATGTATTGAAGCAAGAGTCCGAGCTAGTCAGAAATCAACATTCTGAGCTAGTCAGAAATAAATGTATTGAAGCAATAGTCCGAGCTATTCAGAAATCAACAGTCCAAGCTAGTAAGAAATAAATGTATTGAAGCAACAATCCGAGCTAGTCAGAAATAAATGGCAGATTTGACAGCATCATATAGAATGATACTTTTAACAATAATTACTGGATGAAACTATAGTGGCATCGATGGTCAGTATATTGGGTGTCCGGGGAGCTTTACCAGGGATTTATCAGTACCTTCTCAGGGGTCGATATTTGGCCCCATTCCCAATCGAAAATAGGCTCAAATTTTCCCAATTTACGGGTAAAAATTCCAAAAATAAAATTTTGAAAAAGTTGTGTTGTTTTTATATCACAAATCGTGCATTCTGTTTCTAAGTAGGAACTATCTAAATTTAGTACCGAAATTCGGTACGCCTCGGTCAGTTACCTCTTTATTTGGATGTCACCAAGGTGTACCGAATGAATCTATATATAGACGCACAACAGCAACTGAGCAAGGCATATACACTAAAGGGTTAAGAAAAGATGACGGGGAAGCTAGTAGAAAAATTATAAAGTACTTCTGAAATACCCCAGTTCTCAGCTCAGACAGGTGACGATCGCGATCATGAGCATGAGGCTGGGATGTGTCAATTGTCTTCTACCTCAACTGAGAAACATTGACCAGAAATAGAATACATGCACGATATCACCACTTGTCAGAGTAACACATCGGATGATTCTGAATCCAGTTCCAATGAATCGCTAATGCCAAGTACAAGTACTACTACTTCGATGATCCCAGATCAAAGAAAATTCGCATCTGATAGTGATAGGTACGAATGTCTTTTATTTGAATAAATTAGTAAATTTAAGTATCATGAAATAAAATGCAAAAAATATATAACATATTTATGCATATTTTCATTATTATTTAGGAACTCAACATGTTACTTTCAATCTGAAAATGAATTTAATTTTCAATGTTATTGTAGGCAGGACTGCAAAGAACCGTGCAGGATTTTCTGAGAAAATTTATGACAGATGGAAACCTCCAAACTTGTTTCTCAAACATTTTAAAACTCTTGGAACTTCTTTGCATTGTTCATGTCTGTACCGCCTCTGAAGAGAGAGGCTTTTCCTCAATGAACATTATTTGCACTGTATGCATTAAGAAATAGACTTGTAAACGCATGTGTCTTTGGACAGTATTAGAATTTGCTTATGAGGTCTGACTATGTTAACACTGTGTTGCGTTTTTGTGAAAATTAAAGGTTATGTTGGAATTTAATCTGAAATATATATGAAAACAAGTATATATGTATAATTTTGTTATTTTTCCCAATTGCAGCAAATTGTCGATTAAATTTTCCCAATTTTGAAAAAATGGTGTTTCCCAAAATAGGCTGATAAATCCCTGTTTACGTCAAACGTTAATTATTTTAAAAGACTTCTAAGGTTTTCTGGAGTTCAGATCTATGTTAGTACATAAGTAAGGCATCATGGGTTGTAGTTGGATTGGTTAATCACGGCATTATACTAGCCGCTGTCCTCCTACAAATGATGTTCCAGCTTTTGAAACCTTTACATGAAACTGAAAGCGCAGTAACATGAAGCAATTTTCCAATCAATTTTCTTTCAGTCTCTTAAATTTGACTAAAATAGTATGTGAGAAGAACATGTTGCCATTATTTGACTTTCCTGGGCCAATGTGAGGTCAAACAGAAAATCAAATTGTGTAAATTGAATTTTGTGAGGCCCAAGGGCTTTTCTGTAGATTTGAACATTGTAGTACGTCCTACTTCATAGCCCAGTGAAGTTTTGAAAAGGAACATTACTTCTATCAATACATATGAGATGCATTTAGAACATGACCGTGACTAACCACCCACCATACACTGCGTACATTCACAATACAAAATTTTCACAATTTTTTGGCATAGGAGCTTGGATAAAGTACAAGGGGGTAGGTTCAATAAATGTTTAGAACTTTGAAGAATTTCAAATGGGATTCAGACTTGTATTCCACAACTAATTAGGCTTACTAGGTAATCATGTTGTTGAGGATTTGTAATTGCAAAACTATATTCCTGTCTAAGCTACTGATAGATTCTTGTTTTACCTTGCAGAGGCTGCTTATATATATCATGACTTTTCAAAACTTCATTGGAAATTGAAGTTACAATTAGGAATTTACCACAAACGCATTAACATTTAGGTAGAGCAGCAAACTATTGCTCAAGCTACAGAATGATCATTATATTTTGATATTTTTCTAAACGGCCTAGAGGACCAATGCAGAGCTATTTCAACAAGAGATGTTAGTATAATATATATGCCCCTCCCCATTTCATCAAATTATAGTATACATCACTACACATTGAAGATTTCACTAAGAGTTTTCAATGATATATTGTTCCCAGTGTTGTGCAGATAGCACAAATGACACAAAATATGCTGGCAAAATAAAAGCATGGTGTTGGAAACACAAGTAATGACCTTGCATGGACACAATGACCTGCCAAGCAATATTTGGATGTGGATGTGAATTTGCCAACCAAACTTGTATGAAGTCCAAGAGGCATAGCATTCTTCAGCTATCCATTGCACAAGTTCCATCATACACTTAAAACCTGTCTAACCTGGAAAACCTGCCTAACCTGGAAAACCTGTCTAACCTGTTAGTGACCTTGAAGATACTGACCTTTTGAACAATGGGAATCACATGCACATTGATTTGTGCACATGGATGTGTATATCAGCTTACCAATTATGAAGTCAGAGAGGTAAAGTGTTTTCCAGTTGCCCATTGCACAGGATGTGCAAGATCAACCAAAGCATTAATGTCCCTTCTACAAAGGGAAGCAATAGAAGTTACCAGTCCTGCATCTACACACGAGTTCCCGACCCTACACCCGAGTTCCCGACCCTACACCCGAGTTACCAGTCCTACACCCGAGTTCCCGGCCCTACACCTGAGTTACCAGTCCTACACCCGAGTTCCCGGCCCTACACCCGAGTTACCAGTCCTACACCCGAGTTCCCGGCCCTACACCCGAGTTACCAGTCCTATACCCGAGTTACCAGTCCTACACCCGAGTTCCCGGCCCTACACCTGAGTTACCGGCCCTACTTGTTTAGGTAGCATCAAATGTAAACATTGAATAAACGCAATACCCAACACTAACGGTATGCTTTTGTTTTCCTCAAACTCTCACCATTGAAGCATACAGTCTCATTAAGAGAGGAGATTGCAGGAAAACCAGACTAATACAATGCATTCTGATCTATGTGAATCACATAAAGTCATATACACATACTAAATGAATATTTGATCAGCTCCCTGCATTTTTCATTGATACCCATATCAGACAACACAGATCACAATCCCTCTCACACTCCAGTGCTTGTGCATAAAATTAAATGCTCTCTTGATAAAGTTCCTTGTTTATGAGTTATAATATACCTGTAGATGTAACTCAACAATCTATAGGGCATACCATATAACAGGTATTTTCTGCAGTAGGAAATTTTTGGAATTTCATCCTTAAATGGTAGCAAATTATATTCTCATTTCCAATATCTGCAGTTGCATTATATGTATACCTGTCAGCATGTACATATTTTTTGTGATTGTAATTTTTGCAGATTTTTCCTATCCGCAAAAAATGGACAAAAGCGGAAAATACCTGTTATACAGTAAAATATCCTAACAATAAACATTTAATAAGCAAGCTTTATTCTGTCTACTAAAAACAAGTAATTAATCTATCTAGATTATGTTGACATGTAAGATTCTACATACAGTATGAGTACTAAGTATGTCAACATGCAACTTAATTACGACATGCACCAAAAACGTGATCAGATAGGAATTAGAAAAAAAAATCATAAAATATCAAATATCACCAATGTGTGACATGTGACGTGTTCAGAAAATCTATAGAAAAATACGCCATCATAGATTAGAATAAAATGCTGCACTTTGAACAACAAGCTAGAACGAAGGTGATGATTTAATCCCATCTGTTAATACCACTGCTAGTTCTTTTATGGAGATAATGTATGCATTCTATCCAAGCGGAGCCAAGTTGATTTAAGAAACCTGTTAGCCTTAACTGTTATTTGAGCATCACATACTAAAATCTTACTTGCACATTTAGAAATGTTGCAGGCTATGGTGCAAAGAGTGCTGCTGATCTTTCAAATTCTTGAAAACAGCATTTGTGATTGGCTTTTTTATCAGTGACATATATTAACTATTCGTCTATCACCCGCATATCACGTATCAGTAGCATTTGCTTTCACCGCTCAATGATGTCACCCATTTCCCCAGTGTTTTATAGATGATTTGTAAAAGTTCATAATTTTTAACATATTTCTTCACAATGTTTACCATTCTTATATATTCGTTTAGCTTTACCTCGGGGAATTCTTATAAAAGCTACTTTCTGACTATTGAATCGGGAGTAGAAGCAAGTAAAAAATAACAATGAACACGGAGTAAAATATTTCTTTTCCAAAAAATTTAAATTATAATCATAAATTCTTCTTTTTTTTATTTCAAAAAATTTGGGGGGGGGGTTGTTTTTTTGTTTTAAATATTTTTTTTTACAGCAATATTAGCTGTCATTATGGTGTCAAAAAATTTAATTGTAAAATTGTGATTTACTATTTTAATGATAGAAAAAAATAATTAAGGCATATAAACTTTTGCTACAGTATTGTCTTCCTATACAAAAATTGATTTCTATACAAAACTATAGAGAAAGTCTATATATTCAAAAGAACCCAAACATTTCTTTTGATAAAATCAAATTAGTTTTAATCTTATTAACAACTATGGTTAAAGTTACACACAAAATTATCATAATAGCATATTTTTACAACAAATTAAAAATTTTCATATATATATATAAGCTTTAAATATTGCTTAATTCAAGCAATCTAAAATTATCATAAAATTTGATCTTGATCTCAAAGGGGAAAAAAATGTAATTAATTTAGTTCTATACACAAGCTTTAACATATTCATCTATTTTACTAATGACTGAATATACATTGGATATGCACGAAGGGGGGTCATTGATGAGGGAGGAAACCAGAGTATGCAGAGGAAACCCATATTTCCGAGTGGGCAACCTTAATACCCCCTCTCACACAATCGATCTATTGATCTTCACACTCTTGATTGAAATGATGAAAAGTAAGTGTGTTGCCCATTATGAGCTTCATTGTAAAGTTATAGACGGAAACAAATATTTCTAATATATCTACCCTCTCCTAGGGATTCAGGTTAGAATAGGTCCTCAGTACCCCTTGCTTGTTGTTAGAACAACTAAATGGATCAGTCCTTTGATGAGACCACAAAAATCAAGGCCCGTTTCACAGCAGGTGTTGGCAGTTGCATGCATAATAAAGATCCCTCCCCTTGCTCAAAGGCCATAAGCACAGAGCATTGAGGCCAAAACTTTGCAGCCCTTCACCGGCAATAGTGACACCTCCATATGAGTGAAAAATTCTATAGAGGGAAGTTAAACAATATACAATCAACTAAACAAATTTACCAATAAATACCTTGACTTCGGTCAACCGACCATGGTCATAACACACTGTCAGGTCATTATGAATCTCCACACTATGAAAACTGTCCTTGGCTCAGAACACATTAGAATATATATTTACGGTCATTAGCAACCTTTGTGCTAAGTATGAGCTAATGTTTCTCCATTGCAGAGCTGTGGCCACAAGGACAAACACTTATATGATTTTGTTTACTAATGAATATTGAACTTGGTTGGCTAAAATGTTGTTGAATCAAGGTCATTATGGATCACCTGGTCATGAGCAACTTTTGTGCCAAGTACAAGCTTCTGGTGTCTTTATTACAAAGTTCTGGCCTAGATACAAGGAGGCTGGAAGAACAGAAGATTGACATTCAGACCTACAGTCAGCGACATCGGTGATTCCTGTGTACGCTACAAACCTTGTATGCAGGGGCTACAGTCAAACACAGTTACTGCAAACACTCTTATAATGAATTCTTGCATTCAGCAAAGTGATTTTTATTCCCTGTAGTTTTATAACATGATATGAACTAGTTGGATTTAATGAATCATGTTTATAATTAATCGAAATTGTTTGTCCCCAGCACTTTCCTATAAGCATGTTTTACTGTGGACTAATAATTTATTGCTTACAAATGAGATTTTTCTAAAAGATATGTTTTTTTTTCAACTCCGTATAGTCCGAAGGACAGCAAAGGGTGCACATAATGGACTTTCCATTGTCTAATTATCATTTAACATGTATACAATGATGAATTACAGTGGTCTGGTGTCAAACACTTGAGCATGCACTTTCTAGACATTTTCGATGTACTTTTCAATGTTAAAATTTCCTAGAAACCATCTCAACAGTAGAAAAGAAGCGACTGAGATGTGCCGAATTATCATTCAACATGCCACCAGCAAAACACACCAATATTGCATGTGATCAAAAATCTTTAATCCTAATGAAATTTTCAACCAGTCACAGGGGCTGTTACCAAACAATGGCATGACACATAGATAGAATGTCTCTTTATGTACGTACAGTATGGGGGTCATATTGAGTCAAACATTGTACGATACTCAGGCGGCCCATGTGGTCTTAGTTTGGTACCACATCTGTCCGGAGGAGGGAGATAGCTAGGGTTACTGTTCAGGAGGTGAGAATTACACTAATGATAACGAGTGAAACTGATGCAGACCTGCTAGTCCACCAATGTTAAAGAAAAGACAGCATCCTATTTTTATACATGTCAAGGTATAAAATATGAAGTGGTAATCCCTTATCCGAATGGAACCCCTTTAAAAATTGCATGGAGTGGAACCCAATCCCCTTGAAAAAATTTCTAGAACCATCCATTAAGTGTAGCTGCACTCGCTCTAATGGTAGCACCAGCAATATAATGTAAAATTATGCTGTAAGTGAACTTGATCATTTTATATATATACTCTGTATAAATGCAAATTATTGATGAGCAATTATCATCCTATGATGCTTGCATCTTGTATAATTTTCAAAAAATTTCCACCATAAAAAATATTACATCTTCAAGAGTTTTATTCATTGACTATTAAAAAGACCTTGAACTTGAGAGCAAATGTAAGCTTCAGTTTTCACATTAGAAGTGGGAACATTGTCTGACATGGAACAGAATCCCGATAACAGTAAAATCACATTATGTTTAGTCATGTTCACAGCTTGAGTTAATCTTCAAAAAAAAGGAAGAAACTGATTTATTAAATGGAAAACAAAACAAACACAAAGAATTATCACAAATCTCACATTTTCCTCTTTTGTGAAAAATCTGTTTAACATCTACAGATGCCGGATTATATAGTTATTATCACCTTTCTATTTGTTTTGGTTGTTTACATGTCTCTATATCTAAGAAATCTTTATTTTTTTCTTAAATTGTTAACCGATTGAGCAACATGACTGGACAATATTTTGGCATAAAATTATAGCTTGCTATTTCATCCTCTTCACACAAATATCTTTGACTTTGCATCATTGGAAAATCAAAACTCCTTGACCTGTAAATTCTGAGAACATAAACATTGGAATAATAATCTTGATCGATTTACAATACAGTAATCACTGTTACAATTTTTCAAGTAATTTCAATTGTTAAAGATTGATGGTCATGCATTTCTGAGTTCTGTGAATAAATGTTAATTACCACCCACAATCATTCCTATAGAAGTGTCCCTGGGAGACACCTGGGGAACCTCATGGTTGTTTCAAGATTCAAAGGATGCTGAGAAATTTCAAATATATTGTATGTTTAATTATTCATACTTCAATCCCTTTGTGACAAAACCATAACAACATTTACTACCAATACTTTGAGTCATTTCTTGTCAATCTTGTAATCTGGCGTCTGCAGATACGATACATGTTCCATCGTCTGCCTTCAGATTTGACCATAAAAGTCATACCAAGTGTTTGCTTTTTATTTCAAAAACCACATCAGCAAATTAAAAGTGAATAAGATCAATATTTCTCCCAGTGACACATCTTTGAAATATACATGCATTGTAGCAAAATGAACATCGTATTCTACATCTGCAGCACACAACCTCTGTCCCTTTTTTCTAATATAAGATAAAAATGTGAACATTTTACGGACTTCCGATGCCAGACAGAGGGTCTATGGATAAATTCTGTTTAGAATAGCTCACTTGAACATTAAGCTCTGATGTGAGCTTACAGTTACATAGCTTTGGAAACAAGGGGAGACTATTCCCTAAGGAGACACCAGGTACATAATTCTGTAACGTGATACAACTACATGTCTATAAATCTTTAACAGCACAGCAATTAAAAACTCTGAAATTAGATATTACAAGGGGATTCTCCAAAGTCTCATAAGTGAGAATGATACTGTCAGTTAGAATCATACACACAACACACAATGGATTGATTATACCATTACCAACGGTGATGAAGACAAGTCAAAATGACACTGATTTTGCATTCGTCTTCCGCTGGTACCTGGACATCATTAATAGTGTTTGTATAAATAAGGTGATGTAATTTATTCTCATTACACTCGTACAACATGGAGTCAATTAATAAAACAAAGCTCGGAATGCAGCTACTGGAAAACATAATGGTCTCCGGCTCTTTTTTCATCTGAATTTTTTTTCCTATGGCTAATTATACCACACTCCTGCAACACTTTGTAACAATTTGTGGAGCCAGAAGAGATCTATTTTTAGACACTATACGGATTGGTACTAGCATTTAAGCAGAAAGGTTACTGCTATGATGTACATTAAGATGAACTCATTTTGTCAACACCACATAGTTCAACTGTGATCAGATCAGACTAGCCATTAGCAGTCCTTCCTTATTAAATATAACAAAAGATTTAAGTCATATTTCATTAATGCAGAACTATACATTAATATAACTGTATGAAAAAATCCTAGCTGAAGGTGAGAAAGCATTTTTGAGATGTAATCGCTGTCTATACTTACAAAGACTAGTCATCTCCTCCAATTTCAATGTCATGAGACCAGAGATGAACCAGTTCTGTTTGACTGAGGCAGAGAAATGTATAAGACATTGGCAGACCTAGGTGTGTGCGAGAAACTTCACAAATTTAGAATTTAAAATGAAGAAACCATTGATGTTGCAGAGTATGGAAACACCTGTTTATGATAGAGAAAATAATGCTAGAGTTATATATAAAATGTGGCAATATTTGGTGCTTTGCCTGTGCGGACTGGCTGACGATCTTTAAAATGTTCTTACACATACTTCATTCCATTGTTGAAAAGACTTATTTTTCTATTGAATATAACAGTAGCCTATTTTGATCTTACAGTAAAATTTAAGTCCCCAGAATGACTAACAGACTGACCATCTCTGCTCTAATTGATCTCAAGTAGGGCAATGCAAGAAAATTAATTATAAATAGATGGTCAGACAAACACTCTCCTGACCATTTGATCTTGAAAAGTTGGAAAGATTTAAAATGACTATCTCCATTGTATGTTAAAAATTTTCATCCCACAAAAATGTACAATATCTATTAATTAAGACTTTGTATTTGAAATTCTGGCAAAATGCATCAACATTTAACCTAATATTAAAGTTGAATCCATTACCAACTAATCTCGAGTCAAATGAATTGAACTGTATATGTTTACCAATAAATAGTTTGATGAAGCTTAAAATAGCTCCTTCATCAATAATGAATGCAAGCACTCGTGAGAAACAGTGAGGTTTTTTGTTGATAAATAACCGAGACAATCGATTAATGACAGTCACACACAGTATATAGTCAGTCACACTGCTCCGCAATCTCTTTTAACCAAGACACAAAATGTTTCCTTGAACAAAACATGTTACTGATGCTTCAAAACTTTCTTTTCCCAATTATCCTTACTTGGTGGAGGGAAGGAGTGTATCCCACAAACTCAACATAATGTCTCAGAAAATCCAGGAAGGTGACATCTGATGTTACAGTGAGATGAACTATTCCTTTCCTGTGCCAACTATAACCAGCTCGAGTAATAATATCACTTGTCTAGTACATACTTAATTCTAAGGTTAGTTTGTTTTCAACCTTGTTCCTTTAATTTGAGTATAATTTTTAAAGCATAATGCATATAGCTGTTATGCTTTTTTGTCACCTAAATTTCTACTTTCGTTTTCACATTTAGGGATCGTTATCTTCATCTTTCACCTATGAGCTGACTTTATAAACAAGTCTCACCTGCCTAGCCTGATGCCTCATACAGTTAAATGTCAATTTAATCTTACAACCATTGCCTTTAACATTTCACTGACCAGACTCTGAACCTTACAGAAAGCGGACATAAAAGACAACGCCAGTGTTCACACCTAGAATACAATGCTGTGTCTGCATAAACATACACGAGCTAGTACCCATTTCTCCTTTTTATCAAGTTTGTGATGGAAATTGCACATTTAGAACTGTTACAGTTAGTAAAAAAAGACCTGGCAGTGTAAAGCCACATTTCATGGTGAATTTGCATGGATCTGCTGATACTGGTCTAAAATATAACAAGGAAATCATGGGGGGGGGGGGGGGGGGGGGGGGGGGGGATTGAGAACCACAATGCTACAAAATTGACTCTATGTCTGCTAAATAAGATGACCACTTTATCAGGTTCAGGCTAAATAAATACTCAGTGGAATCATGGAAATTTGTGGGGTACATATGTTCAAGGGTTGTTTGATTCTACAATTTCATTGGGATGTAATTTTCATGGATACAGTTTCTGTATATTGAAACATTAAATATTTTGTGTATTTCATTGTCAATGGTTTGAAATTCATAGGAATGGGGTACCCATGAAATCCACAAAAATTGAGCCCCCATAAAATGTAACGATTTCACAGCACATTAAGGCAAACATAAGTTTTATCATGGCTATAATTAATCCATTCTGCTAGTCATTTTTGGTCACAGCAGTCTGCAGATGAAAAAACAAATTGATTGGCTGGTCCACCCCAAACCACATGCACCACCTCTCCACATGTTGCATGTACTGTTGTCTAAGTTTGGGATCGATGCATCGTATCTCTATCCAAAGCTGTTGCTATCTCCCTTTTGTCATTACCTGACAGTTGCTGAAATATTCAGCAGATGTTGATATGCCTACACTACCAGACAGAATAGCGAGTTTGGAGGGCATGCTCTAATGTCCAGTTTTGTTTTAATCTTCCGTCTTTACCTGCACGTCTATCCTTTATACGATATCTTCCTGTGTTTTATAACATGCCATAATGAGTCTTGGCAGGAGGGCTTCACCAGACTTTTCTCAAAACACTTAATCTTCAAAGCCTGTAGTATTAGCCCACCAACTTGTGGTTTATTTCATTCATTTCAAATTGCAATATAGTTAACAAGAAAAACCTCATTCAAAACTTTCACTCAACACATCAGAAATTAGCATTACAATTTAGCATATCTGTGAGCAAATTTAAACAGATTTTGAGAGTAAACTAAACAAACAAAAGCTTTTTGGTGAGATGTTCCATCCATCCTGTACACAATAAGCTCTTTATACTCCGCTATAATATACAAATAGTGGCACATGCTCATGTTCAACGATTATTCTCAGAAGTAAATACAATATTAAGAGAATTATAGAATACTGGCCAGTAGATGACCTTATAATGTGAGGATGTTCTATTATCAGTGTCAAATTTTTACTGTATAGTACAAATGCAAACTAGCTTTGCACTCGATACAGCAAGGACGAAAATAAAATAAACTTTTTAAAGACATTAAATGCTGTCAGCGACTTAAAATCTGACCACCCAAGCTTGCAAAACAACAAAATATTTGTCCACCAACATTTTAAAACATTAGAGCCACAACTGTCTATAAATTTCAGGTATTATTTGAGTTTTGAACGACCAATAATTCTAAAAAAAAAAAAAAATTAATATTTAAATTCACTCTGCCATTTCTTTAGTCATCTGTCAAAAGACATGTAAAATGATGGCTGTACAAATTACATTCCTCTTCGAGACCAGAAAAACAGAAAATATTGATGCATGTCCATTACAAATCAGGCAAACAAACATAAAATTTGCCCCCTAATTCTCTTCACTACAACTTAGTATTTTATATGGAAAGACATCAAACACAGCATTAGCGGCAACATGTCTGCACTCATCAAATGGAAAGCAGAGTGATGACAGTGGAATTTTTGGATTCGGATAGCTGAGATATTTTTGGTACATGCACCGGAGTCTGTATCTGGCTAGTGATGAGGGTAGCATTATAAAGAACAAGTCAGGTTGTACAACCTTCTCCAACTCGCACCTGAACATCATTATGTAGATATATATTCTGATAGATATAAATATATATACACTGCAAAACAGCCAAGCATTAGAACAGAAGCTAGCAACTGAATGCAGAATCTTGATACAGAATACCACCAACTTCTAAAGATCAACTCATTGAGAGCAATTACCACCTAGATATCTGTATAATGTCTGCATCCTCCTGTTGCCAGTGCTCTTAATACTTAACATGATGAATTCATATTGCATCTAAAAAATAAAAAGTCCACTTCATAATTGACGAAAAATAATAATGAAACTCTAAAAGGGGATATTTTCAACTTAAAATAGTCATGTCTTAAAAGTGACATGCTTATAGTATAGTCATAACTCTGGCCAGGAAGTCAACAAAATAATCCTAGTACCAAGTTATTTACAGAGTGCCCGACCTGATCAATATTTTAGTAATTGCAAATAAGTCATCGATTGGCTAAATGAATCCTGTTCAAGACAACTATACCAATTATGCATTACAATAGCAAACATACAACTCTGAACTAGAACCTATAGTCTAAACTAATATTGTAATCTCATCAAAATCCTGTAGGAAAGTTGTGTTACATATCAGTGGGGCTTTTTCTTTTCTTTTTGTTTTGTTTTCTTAGTCCTCTTAAAATAGAAAAGCAAGCACTTTTCAATAGTGAATGCTTTAG